>NC_045970.1:19005870-19308092 GCF_010909765.2 Amblyraja radiata
AGCAAGAGAGACAGGTGGAGAGGCAAGAGGAGATGCCAGAGATACCACTGCCTGTGGGCTCCTTGGAGCAGGGAGAGGGTGATCAAGGTGGATTTGAGATTGCCTCCCCAGTAGCTGTTGCCTCAGCAGACGATAACATAAAGGGAAGATGGCAGAAGGTAAGGCCATATAACTTCAACAGGGAACAAGAGGGGAACTGGTGGAGTGGTACCAATGCAATGAGATTCTCTATGACAAATCCAGAGAGGATTATAGAAATAGGGAGAGAAAGCGCAACCTGCTGGAGACGAAGGCTGCGGAGTATCCCGGGTGCTCATGTGAGTGGTGATGTGATGCTCATGTTGGTGGCTCCACATTTTATTATATCCTGAAGTGTGATAAAGCTTTTACCTCAGCATTTTGATTGTAATTGCTTGTTTACCTCACTGCTAAATAAATTTATTTTTTACTATCAGCTTGATGTCTGCAAATCGTCATTAATACATCACTACAAGATGAATGTCTAATGTTATAATCCCTCTCATGCTGAAACACAAAATACCTTAATGGAGGTGATATAATCACATTTTCACTCATTTACATTTTTGAGTGTGCAGGACCCTGAAATGTTCAGCTATTTAAACGTGTTCTTCACCTCTTGGTAGAAAATGAAATAAGACAATCAGCACGGTAAATGTGACACAGTCTTTATTCCTATTTGACAATATAAGAAGACAAATTCTGTCACATAGTGAGAGGAGATGCATCACACAAAACATTTGTCTGTAAAAGGGCCTCGCAAACACGAAATACAACAAATGAGGCACGCGAGATTATTTAAAACACATTATATCCATCAACCTCCGCTACAAGCGTGAACTCAGGCATTTAAAGGGACAATGCAATGTTCTAAACGGCAGGTTTTGCGGACGAACATCTTATAGGAAGCACTTTTCAGAGGACAACACTAGGAAGTCAGCTTATAACATGCAGTAGTGTTCCTGTGGTCGGCTACCCATCAATATAGCTGGCCTGCAATGGCAAACTCCCCAATTGTGAATTGTAGTAAGCGCAGAGATGGTCTCTTTGCTCTTTCACACTGGATGTGCCCGAGTTACCTTTCAAACGCTGCAGTGAGACCATTTTCAACTTGTTCGCACCACTTCTCCAAGCACCTAGTGTTACTTCCCCTGTGTCACTGTCCACTATGTCACCGTCCTGGATGGATGTTGCTGATCCAGCAGCTGCACCTCTCATTCGGATCAGGTTGTGCAGAACACATGCTGCATATACTATACTCTCCACATTCTTGGGCCTCTGCTCCATTGTCTTGAGCAAGCATCTAAATCTGTTTGCCAAGATGCCAAAATAATTTTCTACTACCCTCCTGGCCCTTGACAGCCTGTAATTGAAGATCCTCTGTTCCCTAGTTAGATTCCTCTGTGGATATGGCTTCATAATCCAGGGCCGTAGTGCTAAGGCTTCGTCAGCAACCATCGCATATGGGATGTCTGGGCTGTCTTCTCCTGGCAGAGGTTCTGGATCAGGCATGCCTGCTGTTCCACCTTCCATTTTCTTTCCAAGCCAGGTTTCTTTCCAAATCCGGCCATCACCAACACTTCCAGGTGTGCCCACATCCACATACAGGAAGTTGTAGTTATAATCAACCACCGCCATGAGTACAATTGAGTGGAATTTCTTGTAATTGAAATTATTTGAGCCACCTCCGGGTGGTTTACGAATTGCCACATGCTTGCCATCCAAAGCCCCACATGTGTGAGCAAAGTTCCACCTGTTTTCAAACCCCAGTGCAACTCTCTTCCACGCATCTGGTGTACTGGGGCATTCCATCACTTCAGCTGAATAAAATTGGATGATCGCCTCACAGGTTTCTCGGACAATACCACAGATGCTGTTGGTGGCGACAAGAAAGTTGTAAGACAGACTTTTATAAGAATCGCCTGAGGCCAAGTAGCGGAAGGTGATTGCTATACGCAACCCTGGTTCCAGTGCCTTTCTCATTACAATGTCAATCTTCTTCAGCAGAGGTCCCAAATTATTCTTTAACTCATTAAAGAGCTCGGGTGAAATTCTGACAAAGTTTTTGAATGTACTTTTATCCTCTTCGCACAGCACATTAAGCAATTGCTCATATTGTCCAAATTGAGGTCTCCGTTGAAACATGGGCTTAACCCAGTGAGACTTCCTCTTAATTCTCTTTTTAATTAATCTCACCCTTCTGCCTTCATGCAAGCGTTTTCGATGCACATGTTGCGCTAATGCATACAGCGCGTCAATGAAAATAACAACCAGCCTGTACTCGAACCAACTTTGTATTGGCATGTCTGCAAATGAGCCAATTCTACGAACGGAGGATATTTATATAGTGTGTGAAAAAAAGTGATATCATTTGTGCCACGTGATTAATTACACTACAGTCCACGATGTTCATTCACGATTAACGGGAAAGATCGGGAGACGGACAATTCACTCGCACAAATGACAGAATTGCCGAGTACCGTGGGAACTCTTTATCTACCCCCCGTTATATCGTGCGGAACTCGTGCTGGACCACGACCACTTCACTCTTGTGACATCTTGCGTCAGATCGCACCGTGAGAACCGGCCATTACGGTAACAGCAAAATTCACCAACTCGTGACAAAATGCTTTCTCACACCAACTAAAAAGCAGAATTTATAGAAAAGCAACTGATTTTCACCAGGCATGGTCCCGTTGTGTTAAGCCAAATGTATTTTTACTAACAAACTCTGAAATGAGACTAAAATTGCCATTTATCAAAAGTAACAAAGTAGTTAACAATCTTATTGATGTGTATATGGGATATGTTACTTTATCAGAGAAAGCAAAGTCGTCCTTCAGCTGATAGTTTGTGATTTCATGGTACCAATTTTTTTTTTAAAGCAAATTTTACCAATGTCATGGCTGACAACGTTTTAGAATCATTTCTTCATTACAGATAGTGTGATTATGATGTGCAAAATTGGCTATCATATTTGCATATATTATATCAACTCAAGACTACATTATTCTTGTGATTCTCAGCCAAAGCCTGAGATTGTGAAACTTACATAATTGCATGTTCCCTTTCTCATCAAAATAAAATAATACAGCAGATTATATGTAGCAGATTGTATGATTAAATGTTATTGCTGGCAAGCATTGCAACTGCACCTGAAATTGTGCATTAGTATTCTGGCTGTTTGCTGCACGATTACACTCTGGGCATTCTATCTCATTCTGTCTGTTTGCAGATGGTGACCTTGGATGTGATATATGTGAATGAGCCAAAGCTGCAGATGAGAGACTTGATTGTACAGAAATAACCTTGACAATTCTGTTGATCAAATGTTGTTGCAGTGAACTACTTTAAAGTCATGTCATTGCATTAATTGGCTAGTTAGTAATCAGTTGCATAATCTTATGTTGGTGACAAACAAGCCAAGCAGTCCAAACAAATTCCTTTGCAATCGAAGCAGATAGTGACGTTTTTCAATTAAAACATATCGACATTTTTTAAATCTGTAATCTCCTTGAATTTCAGAAAACCATCATGCAAATTTCCACAGCCTTTCACTCTTGGAAATTGAAAGCATCATCTTGGGAGCAGATGCAGCAGAGATGGAAAAAATGGAGAATAATGGGCCTGTCCCACCTAGGCGACTTTTTAGGCGACTGCAGGAGACTATGCAATCGCCACATGTTCGCGGGTGGTTGCCGGGGATTCGCCTTCATGGTCGTGAGGAGTTCCCGCGTTCTGGGAACTAGTCACGGCCTCATTATGGTCGCCGTGAATTTTTCAATGTTGAAATGTTGAAACGTTGAAAAATTAGTGGCGACTAGAATGAAGCCGCCATTCAGAATAGCGAGCATTCTCGAGCCGTAGGTGGGTTGCCAGGAGGTCGAAGGTTCTCGGAGGTTCTCAAGGTTGGAGCGCCAACCTTCCTGTTCATCGTGGCGTGTGTCTGTATCACCTTGGCTTTGCACCATGTGAATTTTTTAGACAGGGCAAGCGGGGAGAGCGCTGTCTATAAAATTCTCACGGGCTGGTGAAGGAAGCGATGTGTTTGTGCGTGTGTGTGTGTGTTCCACTCTGACAATCGCCGTTCCAGTTCCCGGTTTTTCAGGTGACAGTTGCCGGCAGTCTATTGGAAAAATCGCCTAAGTGCGACAGGCCCATAAGGGATGGCATCCTTGTAAGAGGCAGGTGGGAGGATATATATTGATGTAACTGTGGTACTCAATAGGTTGTAGTCGAGTAACCCCTGTGACGGAGATAGAGAAAGGATAGAGTGGTGTCAGATATTTTGTGTGTATAGCAGCAAATTACAAACACAATGGATTCCATATTAATTATCACTCCTCACCCATCATTCCCTACAAAGTATGGGAGAGAACAAACCCAAATGATCCGTTGATAGATCATCAAAGTATTTGTAGGTTTCTTTGGTTAAGTTCACTATCCTTTAGACCAGAGAGACTTGAGAACAGATCACCCTTAACTGAAGGCATTCATTCACGGACAGCAATATCTGGTACAATATTCATACCACATTGTATTCCCAAAAGCACATATGACCTGAAATGTAACACAATTTCCATATCTACAAAAGGCGCTTGACTTGCAAACAGTAGTTACATATTCATGGAGAGATTGTTGAGACAACTGTCTGTGCTGACCTTCACCAACCGTTTTACACTAATCCTAACCTTTCCTTTTGTTTCACTCATTCCCATCAACTCATCACACTGCAGCCCATCCCTCTGCAAACTCTAATATTCATTTACACATTACACAGAGAAATGTGAGGGGCTGCCTTTTGGAGAGTCTAACATGGGCAGGACCTACACAGTGAATGGTAGGGCTGTGGGAAGCATTGTGGAGCAGAGGTATCTAGGAGGACAGCTACATAATTCCTTGAACGTGGTGTTTCAGGCAGATGGAAGGTCAAAAAGGCTTGTGACACATTGGCCATCAGTCAGTAAGCTGGTAGGTCATGTTGTAGTTATATACGACATTGGTAATGCAGCATTTAGGGAATTGTGTTCAGTTTTGGGCACCATGTTATAGAAAGATGTCGTCAAGTTCGAAAGGGTGCAGAGAAAATTTACAAGGATGTTGCCAGGACTCGAGGGTCTGAGCTATAGGGAGAGGTTGAGTAGGCTGGACTATTTCCTGGAGTACACGAGGATGAAGGGTGATCTTAGAGAGCTGTATAAAATCACAAGGAATAGATTGGGTAGACGCACAGTCTCTTGCCAGAGTCAGGAATTATGAACCAGAGAGCATAGGTTTAAGGTGAAGAGGGAAATATTTTATAGAAATCTGAGGGGTAACTTTTTCACACAAAGGGTGGTGGGTGTATGGAACGAGCTGCCGAAGGAGGCAAAGACTATCGTGACATTTAAGAGGCAATTAGACAGGTACATGATAGGACAGGTTTAGAGGAATAAGGGCCAAATGCAGGCGTGGGACTAGTGTAGATGGGACATGTTGGTTGGTGTGGGCAAGTTAGGCTGAAAGGCCTGCTTCCACACTGTATGACTCTATTAGGGTAAGCTTAGTGGCTAGTTAATCAATCAATCATACATTTTGGAATGTGGAAGGAAACCAGAACAAATGACAGAAACACATCGGAAAAACAACATAAAAACAACATCCTTCACCAAAACCCAGATTATCATGTTTTGTCCCACTGGGAGTTCTGAGGCTGTAGCTCTGTACCACTGTCCTTCACATGTTTAAGCATATACTGTCTTAAACTGAAAGTGGTCCATTGTCTCAACAATTGTGGTGTGGGGAGAAGAGGAAATTAAAACCTCCATGCTTATACCATCTGCAGTTTCTAAATCAAATGAGATTGAGTTGTAAGGGAGCGAGAGAATAGTATGGGGATATTGGAACCTTCCATGTTTCATTCAGCCACTGGCCACATTCTCAGTCTGAGTGGTTAGGTTGGGAAGAAAAGTTTCAAATAAACATAGTTTAGAATAAAAAGTTCTTCCTTTCTTTGTCTGCTGCTCGTCATCTTCCATTATACAACTATATTATGTGGTACATGATCTTTCATATCCTAAAGAAAAGGACTACAGATGTAAGAATATCATGAGTGTAGCATATTATTGTGAAAAATTGAGGTGACCTTTTCAAACAATTTAGGACTGGTTGATTGATTTGTGCAATAATAATTTGTCTGTCATTTGATTATATTGTGAGGTTTAGACTCCAGCTTTAATTAGCATGTTTTGTCCCACTGGGAAATGACCATGAGTTCTAAGCTGAACATTTGGTAAAACATTAAGTGGTAGATCAATACATCTCTAGAGGCTAAGCTACTTGACAAAAAAACAACACTTCAACAGAAGGTATGAAGCTTGCATGTATTGACTTATTTTTCTCATTTCATTTGGTGAATTATGGCACATTGTCATAGAAAAATAAAAGAATCCATTGTTATTTGGGCTGGGAACACAACTCCACCGAGGCTTCATTGGGTCAGGCTATTTTAAATGTTAAATATTATACCTCGGTTTCGGACAAGAACGTGTGTTAGGAATCTGACCACAAACCAAAATAAATTATCTCAATGAGAAGTTCAGAAATGTATTTTCAGGTACCGAAGAAATGGAGTTTTCTCAGTTGGACGAGGAAGAGGTGCTTAACGTTGCATATGAAAAAGCTCTATCTCTTGATTCTGTATATGTAAATCCTTAAAATCCTGCTGTATTTTAAAGTCAACATATAAAGGTGTTCACAAGTGTTGAGTCACTAACCCAGTAGCTTGTAGGCTAGATAGTACTAGATTGGGCAATGGCACACAGAAAATTAATTTTAGGGGGATGCGTCAGGGTTATTATTAAATCAATATTTAATAGGGATTTTATTAAACACTAGATTAAGTGGGACCCGTTGGGTCCCTGTTACACAGGAGGCCTGGTCCCCCAACGCAATCCGTTCCCCCAACGCAATATTCCACCACTCACCCGTAGCCCCCAACTGTGCGGGCACGGCTCATTTCCCCTCATTACCCAGCACTCCATCCCCCTCCGCTTCACCCTCCCTCTTCTTTCCCCTCTCCTCCCCCAATCCCTCCCTCCCTCTCCTTTCCCCTACCCTGTCACTCCATCCCTCCCTCCATAACTCCTCTCCCCTCCCTACCACCCTCCTATCCCTCTATCCCCCACCTCCCCCTAACCCCCCCCCCCACTATTCCTCCTCACTGCCCTCCTCTCCCTCTATTCCACCTCCTCCCTCTTCTTTCCCCGACCTCCTACCCTCCCCCAATCCCTCCCACCCCTCTCCTTTCCCCTACCCTCGGTCACTCCCTCCCTCCCCCCAGAACTCCTCTCCCCTCCCTACCCCCTCCTCTCCTTCTATCTCCCCCCCCCCCCCCTCCTCCCCCACTCTCCTCCCCCACTTTTAAAATATACCACTGATCAGAACAAAACCTGATGCATTTGCAGCGCAGGACAACTGTGAGTAAGGTGGTGAAAAATCGTGAATGTAATTTGCCCACTATCACAAACGTGTGCTTTTAAGACTATAGCTCCCTCAACATTAATCTCCCTCATTCAGTGATTTCAATAGAACAGTTTGAGTGCCATGTACTGATTCAACGATGTGTTTTGTACTATCTACCAGGAATTACCTTTTCAGCATCTGTGTCCCACATATATTGGTCCACATCAAGGGACAGGGCTTTATTTTAGCCCTCCTACTCCTGATCAGAACTTGATCAGCAGAGAATTAGCCAAAGCCTGCCGGGATACAAAATGCTGATCTACCTGATCTTGAGGTATCTGGTGGAGGTGCAGTGATAACACAGCACCAAGTGGGCTTCAGACAAAACAATTGTCAGGCCTAATCCTTGGGTTACCCTGACATTCTATAAAATCATTTTGGCTTTCCTAAAAACCACTGGGGCACCTAAAATATTTTTGATATACTAAAACATTTAAAAACTATTAAGATCACAGTAAATTATTTAAGAAATAATTCAAACTAAAAATAAGATCACATGAAAATTTAGAAACAATTAGAATCATGAAAATAATGCAAATTAACAAAGAAGGTTAATAACAGATCTTACCTTTTCCTTCCTAACCAGGCTTGGAACCTGCACTGAAATAAATGGGCCAGCCTATACAATACTTGAGTAGTGTAGGATTGCAAAATGGACTTGTCAGAGTACTGCTGAGAATTCCAGGAAGTTAGTGTCCTGTTGTCGAACTGCATTGGTGGTTCCACCAGCAGATCTGTCACTTATCCAGTGTCTGATGAAGGGTGCCCACCCGAAATGTCACCTGTTCCATTTCTCCAGAGATGCTGCCTTAACCGTTGAGCATTTTGTGTCACTTTATCATATCCTGGATTTACAGGTGTATGAGTAAATCTGGATTTATATATGTGAAAGTGACTAACGGGGAGTGATTTTCTGAAAGATAGCTTTGAAGACAAAATAAAATATTTATTTTAATATAAAATATTTATTTTATTTGAATTCTTTGATAATTCATTGGTTCTCATATGTATTTTAATACTTTTAAATAGTTAACATTTGGTTAATCTGACAGATGATTAATTGACATAGATAAATAGTTATTGGAAGCAATTATTCTCTTCATTTACAGCATTTGATCCCTTTAGAGATTTGATGCCTATTAGATTATTGAGGAGTGAAGTTTGAAGGAGTGACATCTACACTCCATGTTTAAAGTATTTCAAGTACTTAATTCTTTGGATGTGCTATATACGACTTTTTCTTGTAAAGATTACATTACCACTTTCAGTTATTATTTGGAATATTTATTTGGACAATGCGAGGATTGATGACTTCCCTAGAAACATAGGGTACCAAGATGAAGAATTTCAATTGACTAGATAATTGCTGTTTTTTATTGTTATAAGATAATATATCTGGAAATGTTAACACTTTTTAGTAAGAACAGATTTTTAAATTGTCCAATGTGATTCTTTTTAGGTATGATAACAATGCTGCTAATCGATTAAAAATAAAATCATAATTTAGATCTCAGATGTTTATTCCTTGAACTGAAATTATGAACAAAAATAAGCTACATGAAAGTTATATAAAATGAACTATACAGAAAATACAGGACTATTACATTTTCAGATTTAGCTAATGAATTCTGACCTATTGAACAAGGATTCATACCATGCAGACCTTCTTCAATATTTGCAGGCTTTTGATTTGAAGGTCAGTGTAATGGTTGTGCATAGTGAAATACAGAGCTATAATTTCAACTGTACCATTTAGGTTTTTTTTCCATCAACCTAAAGATAAAGAAAACGTAAGAAAATTAATTAAACTGTAAATGAACAGATGCTCTCAATTTTATTAATGATTTATTCAAGGCCGTTGGTTTTAACTTGACATTCACAGTGGCGCCAGTTTCTGAATATTGATATCTTTATGTCAAACTCATTCAGGTGGTGCTATTTACGAGCAGGATGTTAGCATACTAAATGCTGTTAAGCACACGAAATGCTTTTTAAAAATATAATTAACTGAAGGAATTGACGCTGGCAATGAAACACAAGCAGCAATATGAAAGTCAGAAACGTCATTAATGAGTAGAATCTGCCTGATATGCTCAAATCACAAAAATGTGAATTATGTTACCTGGCCATCATTACGTAATTCTTCAGCTCAGTGGTCATGAACAAATTTAGTCTGAAAAAGTACTCAAGGATTTCTGATTTTAAACAAGCTTCTCATAGCAAGGAATTTAGAATTAGTTGGTGGATGTGGTTTAAAACGACAGCAGCTGGTGGCCGAAACTGAGAAGAGCATCAAAGAATAATCTCGGGTGTCACCTTACTGCAGATATTTATCTTTTCCTTTCTTATTTCTATTCCTAGCTTCTTTGCAATTTACTTTTGATGATATGGAATCTTTAGAAAAGCATGATGCTTCCCAGATAAAAAATATCCTCATGCAACTGATATAAAATTCCTTTTCTTCTCAAATACTCCTGGTGATAAGCCGTTAAAGAATTTAGTTCTTTGCTGCTATTACAACTGAATGTATCCTGATTATAACACCGGACAACAGTTTATTTTCCTATAATGTTCCAAATAATACCATCGTGCAATTTAAAAAACACATCCAAGGGTAACTAAGGGTAGTAGGCGCTCACATCCACAGATATATCAATGGAGAGAAGGAATGGGCGACGTTTCGGGTCGAGACCCTTTAGTCTGAAGAAGGGTCTCGATCAGAAACATCGCCCATTCCTTCTCTCCACAGATGCTGCCTCACCCGCTAAGTTACTCCAGCATTTTGTGTCTACCTTCGATTTTACCAGCATCTGCAGTTCTTTCTTACACACAGATGTATCAAGTTAGCTCATCCTTCAGAAAATATCTTAGGGAAAAACATTGCCTCAGTTTTATGCACATCTATTGGTTGTGTTTTGAACACTGCTCTAAAATGTAGTTACGTTCTCAAAGGTTCTTCAACACTAAATTTCTAACCCACAATCTATTCTGCTTGTATGGATAAGCTAACTTCCTGGTTTTACTTAGATTGTATGCTGTTAATCTTTGAATTTTAAGTTTTGCACCCTGATTTTGCAACTTTCATTCCAAAACAACTGTTGCATTTAAATAACACCCGTGATGGCCTCAGGCCATCACAATTATTTTACAGCCAACAAACTTGTCAGAAAATTTGCATGCAGGTTGCTCCCACTGTAAGCAGTGTGATAATTACCAGATAATCTTTTTTGGGTTTAGGGAATAAATATTGATCATAAAATTAGGATTGACTCCCGCATTCTATTCATGAAAACCTTTAGGTGTGTCCCTGGGTTTAGTCTAGGATTAATTTTGACATCTAATCTGAAAAAGGATACCTGCGATGTACACCATCTTTTCTATACTGAAGTGGTGAATCATCCTGGTTGGTCTCGGGGTGGAATTTGAATCCACAACCTTTTAACTCCAAGGCAAGAGTGGAAGTAATTAAGCAATAATCATACTTATTGGGTTCATCTTATCTTTAAACAATGCTGATAAAATCTGCTTGAGCATATGAGGAAATTAAGAAGGAGGAACTGCCTCAGAATGTCAGTGTGAGACACTTGGAAATAATGCCCAGACCAAGATTGTAGGTCAGCTTCTCAGATTCACTTTAGTTTTGGTACAATGAAATTCCTTGCTCACAGAGTAAACAGTATTACAGTAAACCCTTGTTTTAATGGTCCCCTTTATAATGGATTTCAGTTATAATAGACCCGCTGATCTGCTAGGTGCACCAACGATCCCTTCTTCACCCAGCATATAGTCATACAGCGTGAAAACAGGCCCTTTGGTCCAACTTGCCAACACCGGCCAACATATCCCAGCTACACTAGTCCCACCTGCCTGTGCCTGGTCCATATCCGTCCAAACTTGTCCTTTCCTTGTACCTGTCTAACTGCTTTTTAAACGTTAGGATAGTCCCAGCCTCAACTACCTCGTCTAGCAGCTTGTCACATACACACACCACCCTTTATGTGAAAAAGTTACCCCTCACATACCCATTAAATCTTTTCCCCTTCACCTTGAACCTATGTCCTCTGGTCGTCGATTCCCCTACTCTGGACAAGAGATTCTGTGCATCTACCCGATCTATTCCTCATGATTTTATACACTATAAGATCACCCCTCTTCTTCCTGCTTTCCAAGGAACAGAGACTCAGCCTAATCAACCTCTCCCTGTAGCTCAGACCCTCTAGTCCTCTGAACCGTTTCAAGCTTGGCAACATCTTTCCTATAACATGGTGCTCAGAACTGAACACAATACTCCTGCACCTCCCCAATATCTTATTTCACTGCAACATGACCTCCCAACTTTTATACTGACCAGCTGAGTTATTCTAGCATTTTGTGCCCTTTTATGTATTAACTAGCATCTGCTTATGCATAAAGCTGCGGTTTGATATTAACCCCCCCCCCACCCCCCCCCATCATGGCGTTATAATAAGGATTTACTGTATACATCGTAATGACAAATACAACAATTAAAGTAATGACATGGAAAAATCAGAATGGTGCAAAGATTGTAATTTAATCCAAAGTATTATCTCAGAGGCTGTCCATCCTTTCTTGGAGGCTATACATATACTCATTAATGTTGTAATATAGTGTTCACTGAAATAACATTATACCCGCCACCTTTGCCACATGTGGCCCCCTCGGGTGATTTCCATACCCACGTTTGAAGGATGTCTCCACCTCACCCCACCCCAAATGTGCAGCAGCAGAAGGACCCTCGACTGTGGTCCTCCCTCACAGAGCTTTGGTATTGGCTGCAAGCACGAAGCTTCAGCGAGTCCCTCAGCAAGCACTCCTGCAGTCTGGAGCTGGCCAGTCAGCAATATTCCCTGACGGACATCTCGCTCTGCTGGGAGGTCAACAAATTTCAGGCAGACCAAAGAGCATCTTTCACAGAGTTGATGACCTTCCAGCAGCTCTTGACGTCTATCTCTAAATGTATTTCTGGGAACGGTCCGTAAAACAGAGCTGTTATGGAGCTGTTTGGGATAAACCCTGACAAGAACCCTTGCATTCCTCTCCAGGCTCTTTGCAAATCCACACTCTGTGAAGAGGTGAGCAACCATCTCTTCTCCGTAGCAGCTGTCCCGGGCGCAGCGTGCACAGGTAGTAAGATTCCAATAGTGCAGGAAGAACCTGGCTGCAAGGCACTTCTCATCGCCAGCCAAGCAAGGTCTTGGTGCTTGTTGGTGCCTTCGGGTGGTGCAGTATTTCACCAGTCAAGCTGGGCAGTCTGTTCAGGGAACCATGCCACAGGATCCATCAAGTCCTTTTTCTGTAGTGCCTGCAGAATGTTTCGTGCTGACTACTGTCTGATGGATATCTGCTCAAAGATGGTGTGGCAATGTCCAACTAATTGACACATTGGGCGACATCTGCGCCAGACTTTTTCTCCATATGATCCAAACCATAGATGGAGAAACCCTCAGGTTGTCAGGGTGAGCCATGATTCAGTGAAACAAGGAACACAACAGACCTTGATCTCCCTTTGAAACATCAGTTTTGCTCGTAGCTCCTCAAGCTTGTTCAAGCTTGGTGATGGGATGTTAGTTCATAAATACTTCTGAGTGATTTGAGAGTGTCCTGATTAACCATTATGTCCCTGCAACCACAAGAAACCACCCAGACTATACACTTGGACACTTTTTCATTTTGATTTCCCTCAGCACAAGCAAAGTTGATATAATAATTGCGCTTTACGAGCTGAGGCATTAAAGTATTGCTGTTTGCCAATGTCCCAATATTTGCAGACCCACTGAATATTTCCAGCAGTTTCTGTTTATATCTCTGGAAAGATCTAATTGCTAAGAAGCTAAGGCTGTATCCCTGAGTCTTGGATGCCAGGTTCAATAGCCAACTGATGATGTGTCTGCAAAACATTAAATACTTCCATCACCCAATGTAATATCTAAATTTACCTATGGCAATAGTGTTCATCATATATCAAAATAAACTTATCACAGGTTCATCCTTGATTTGGTTGGTTGGGTTGGTTGGTTGGTTGTCCTATCTAAACCAAGGATAGGACAAAGACTGAGTGTTGCAGCCCTGAGCCAAGCTTCACGCTCTTTTCAGAGCGGGCAGCAGTTTCCGTCAAAGGCAAGGATGCTGGGATACTGCAGCTGAATGTCAAAGGTCTCACCAGTGCAAAGATATCCATCATTGAGCAGCTAGTATATGCCAACAAAGCGACTGTCATACTACCGCAGGAGACTCACTGCGAAACAGTGGAGAGACTCGCAATTCCTGAATTCACACTAGCTACTTTCACACCAAGTAATAAATATGGTCTGGCTACTTTCATCAGAGATGGCACAGATTGGGCTATAGAAGGGCAGTCTGCAGAAGACCCAGATCTGGAATGGCTTGCAGTGAAGGTCCAGGACGTCACCATCATCAATGTGTACAAGCTTCCCCCAATGCGTCTGGCTACAACATCCATACCAGTGTATACTCAGGTGATTTCAACTGCCACCACACGGAATGGGGCTACTCAAGATGTAATAGTTTTAGAAATGGCCTCATAGATTGAGCATCTGTCAATGACCTCATGCTTCTGTATGATCCAAAGGAGCCAAACAGCTTCCATTCGGCCCCCTGGAACAGTGGTACAAACCCAGACCTAGCCTTTGCCAGTAACACAAAGAACCATCAGCCACCAACGCGCCGGGTTCTGGAGAAGTTCCCATGGTCACAACACCGACCATCACTCATCACCACAACACCACTGGTTGCGCCAACATCGAAGCGGTGAAGCGGTGGAACTTCCACAAGGCTGGGACAAGTTCCAACAACTTACCAACGCAGCTGCCTCAGGCCTTCCTCCCCCAGACAGTACCAACCTGGACTCTTCCTACCAAGCCTACTGCAACATGCTTATCAGTGCATGCAAGAAAACCATCCCCCGTGGCTAGCAGAGGGATACATGCCATGTTGGGATGATGAGTGTCAACAGCTATACGAAGATCATACTGCTGCTGGAACCAAAGAGGATTCTGAAACCACTACATTGTTCACGCTTGGATGAGAAACGACAAGAACGCTGGATTGAGACGGTTGAATCGTTCGACTTCACCCACTCTAGCCGTAAAGCATGGCACACAGTCAACCACCTGATTGGAGCTACATCCAAACCCGGCAAATGCCCAGTGACCGCCAATGCAATCGCATCTCAACTAGTCAAGAATGGTTGATTCACAAACTCTGACCGTGATTTCTCGCGCGAAGTGAGCAAAGTCATGAAAAACTGACAGAGTGGGTACGGACCTAACAATGGCTTTCACCTCCGAGGAAATAGCCACAGCACTCAAGAGGTTGAAGGCAGGAAAGGCCCCCGGATCTGACAGTATACACCTAGCGTTTCTACTACATTCTGGAGGAGCTGCTACCAACTGGATCTGATAGTAGCTGTCGACCTCCATAGGGAAGTGCAAAATACCAAAGATCTGGCGTTGTGCAACAGTCATTGCTCTCCTGAAGCCAAACAAGCCAAAGGATGATCCTAAAAGCTACCGGCCCATCTCGCTCCTCTGCATCCCATACAAACTACTTGAGAGGCTGATCCACGGGCATATCAACCCCATCATAGACCCTCAACTACCCCACGAGCAGGCTGGTTTCTGCCAAGGTCAATCTACTGCGGACCAGGTAACCCTCCTCACCCAAGACCGAGGACTGCTTTGAGGCAAATGAGAAGGCAGGAGCTGTTCTGATAGACCTGACAGCTGCCTATGACACCATGTGGCACCGGGGATTAACTGCAAAGCTACTTCGGGTGCTGCCAGACAGGCGCATGGTACACTACATCATGGAGCTGATATCAAACCGCAGCTTTATGCATAAGACCAGTGTTGGACAGCAGAGTAGGCTACGTAAACTGAAGGATGGCATCCCACAGGGATCCATCTTGGCTCCGCTGCTTTTCAACGTGTACATCCATGACCTCCCAGAGACCATCACTGGAAAATATGGATATGCTGATGATCTAGCCATCCTGATGAGACACAGAGAGTGGAAGACAATCAAAAGCTCCTTGAGTCAAGACATGGGGACTTTGGCAGTATACCGACGACAGTGGCTTCTAAAGCTGACCGAAGGCAAAACAGTGTCAACAGCTAAACAACAAGGAAGCTAAGCCAGAACTAGCTGTCTTCGTTAACAACAGGCGCTTGGACTTCCAACAAACACCCATTTACCTCGGCGTAAAGCTGGACAGGTCACTTACATTTCGTAAACACCTGGCTGATCTCCACGACAAGGTCATGGAACGTAGCGGCCTCATCCGACGCCTGGCAGGAATAAATTGGGGAGCCAGTCCATCAACTCTTCGCTCCTCTGCCTTAGCTCTTGGGTATGCTCCAGCTGAGTACTGCGCTCTTGTGTATGCCCCGTATGGAGTAGAAGTATTCAAGATTCAAGATTCAAGAGATTTTATTGTCATGTGTCCCAGATAGGACAATGAAATTCTTGCTTTGCTTCAGCACAACAGAATATAGAAGGCATGAATACAGAACAGATCAGTGTGTCCATATACCATTGTATAAATATATACACACACATGAATAAATAAAACAGATAAAGTGTAAATAAACAGATAATGGGCTATTAATGTTCAGATTTTTGTCCGAGCCGAGTTTAATAGCCTGATGGCTGTGGGGAAGAAACTGTTTCTGAACCTGGACGTTGCCGTCTTCAGGCTCCTGTACCTTCTACCTGAAGGTAGCGGGGAGATGAGTGTGTGGCCAGGATGATGTGGGTCCTTGATGATACTGCCAGCCTTTTTGAGGCAGCGACTGCGATAGATCCCCTCGATGGTAGGGAGGTCAGAGCCAATGATGGACTGGGCAGTGTTTACTACTTTTTGTAGCCTTTTCCGCTCCTGGGCGCTCAGGTTGCCGAACCAAGCCACGATGCAACCGGTCAGCATGCTCTCTACTGTGCACCTGTAGAGGTTAGAGAGAGTCCTTGACATACTGACTCTCCGTAATCTTCTCAGGAACTAGAGGCGCTGATGTATACATACTGGCCTGGTAGACACAAGCCTGAACAGCACCATGCGAACCATCTCTTCAACCTACTCCAATCGAGTACTTCCCTATACGCAGGCATTCTGTCTGCAGGGATCCGAAGGCAAGCAGCAACTCTGGAACTATCTCGTCATGCCATGGACCCAGATCACCTCCTTCATCAGGCTATCAGCAGAGAGCGGAGGCCACCCTGACTGAAGTCCCGTCACCTCTTTGCTGAACATGGAAAACAACTCCTAGCATCCATCCAGCCAACTGAGACAAAAGCACACTGAATAGCTACCAAGTGGTCACAGGAGTGGAAGGCAACCTCATCTCCATTACACAGCTACATCTCTTCACCAGATAAAAGCTGTCCAGGGTCTGACCTCCCCAGAGGAGCATGGGTGAAGCTCAACAGACTTCGTACTGGAGTTGGGCGTTTCAAAGCCAGCATGTGAAGATGGGGACTCCGCCAGAGCCCAGCCTGTGAATGTGGAGCAGAACAACAGACAGCCAACCATGTCATCTCTGGGTGCCCGCTCTACCACCCACCAAATGGAGCTCAGGGCCTGGCAGACATTGACGCAGATACAACAACTTGGCTGCTCAACACCCGGCTTGAGATCTAACTATTCCTTTGGTTTATATTTCATTTGCAAGAAGAAGAAGAAGACAGTTATACAAGCCAATGATGCAGGTATTGCCTCCTGTGACCTGAAAGTTTCTGTTCTGATCTGACTGTTGATTTCCAGGAATATTAGAAAATCTGTATATTGTTAAATTGTCAAATACCTAAGGAACAATGACACTTTCCTACATGTGACCTGATATTTGTGTGGAAGTCAGAAAGATATCTAAAATGTGGTGCCAATTTTACTTATAAAAGTGCTTAAAATGGTGAAGAAGTAACCAAGAAGGTTGATTAGAGCAAGACCATAGTAATTGGTTCTATGGACTTCATCAAGGCCTTTGATAGGGTTTTCCATGGTAGGCTGCATTAGAAAGTTAGATTGCATGGGATTCAAGGAGAGCCAGCTTCATGGAAGGGTGGTACTGGAAATTTAATATTTGGACTGGAGGTCTGTGACTCAGGGATCAATGCTGGATCCATTGCTGTTTATGGTTTATATCAATGATTTGGATGAGAACATACAAGGCATGGGTAGTAAATTTGCAGACGGCACTAAAGTTGGTGATGTTGGTGACAGTGAAATGGGTTATCAAACTGTGCAGCAAAATCTTGATCAGCTGGGCAAGTTGGCTGAGGAATACATAATGGAGTTTAATGCTGATAAGTTTAAATGTTGAATTTTGGGAAATCAAACCAGGGCAGGACTTTCACAGTAAATGGTAGAACTGAGTGATCTAGGAGTACATAGTTCCCTGAAAGTGGCATCACAGTTAGAAGGGATAGTAAAGAACGCCTTTGGTACATTGACTATCGTCAGCCAGGATATTGATTATAGAACTTGGGACGTTATGGTACAGTTGTTCAAGACATTGGTGAGACCACATTTGGAGTACTGGTTCAGGTTTGGTCTCCCTGAAGGATACCATTAAGCTGAAAATAGTGCAGAAAAGATTTACAAGGATGTTGCCAGGACCTGGATCCTGAGTCCTGGCAAGGGTAAAGGTTGGTCATAGCTAGGACTTTATTTCTTGGATTGCCTGGTCATATAGAGTTGTGTAGAATCATGAGGGAAGAGATATGACGATTGCTCTGTCTTTTACCCAGGTTGGGGAATCAAGAACCAGAGGACTTATGTTTAAGGTGAGAGGGGCAAGAACCTGTGGGGCAACTTTTTTTACTAAGATCATGGTGAGTATATGGAACAAGCTGCCAGAAGAGGTAGTTGAGGTAGGTACCATAATAACATTTAAAAGACACTTGGGCATGGTTTGGAAAGGTTTAGTGGGGTATTGGCCAAACATGGGCAAATGGGACTAGCTTTGATAGGGCATCTTTGTCAGCATGGATAACTTTGGCTGAAGGGCCTGTTTCCATGCTGTATGGCTCTATGACTCAAAACCTGCTTGCTCAATGCAGTTAAAACTTTTTCTGAATTCTATTTTTAGTGAAAAACAGCAAGTTCGGCGGTTCTGCTTCATCTGCGAGACAATTAGCGAGATTTGGAAACTATTTTCGCATTACTTGCAGTCCACTACCAGATCTTGTACCTTATTACCTGGGGTTATAAGTTTAATGCTGTCCTTAACATCCATGCATCAGCGCATTCTAATTTCTGCAGAGGACTGTAGCAAATTCACTTAATTGCTGTGTAATGCTCCAGGCAGGCCAAGGATCCTGTCTTTCAACAGCTCAATTAATTTCTCACCTTTTGGTGATTGGAGTTAAGTTAAAGGAAAGGGTCTGACCTTTGCAGTTCTAAAGTCGTGGTACAACAGTAAATATTACTGCAATCTGAACATTAGCCTAATGTAGGTTATTTAATTCTTAAAGTATAATTAAAAAACAGAATTCTGAGAACTAGACATAACACACTGGAAGGAAAACCTGCACATGGAACAAAGTCATCATTATTATTATGATTAGGTGCCCTGGCTTTACCAGTGACTATCAGCATCTATTGGGGCTAATAATATTTACTCTTCCTCATTTGTTATTTCTTGATTCATACATCTTCTTCCAATGGCTGATCTTGCAACTTAATCCAAATTTGGTCCATACACCTGCAGGCCATTTTCGTTCCTGTGAACTCGTCTTCTGCAGTTCCTGCAGAGCTACCTTTCCATCTGTTTTTTATTCTTTTGTTTTCTGTTGCTTGCCTCCATTCCCAGTACAGATCTGGAGGTTGGTTGTTGGAGTAGTCAGCATTTTTACCCCATCCTCAACCCTTTCCCCCCTCAACAAAGGTCGCTACCTCCATAAGTCCTTGATTCATTCAGATTTTCCCACCCAAATCACCCCTTCCAAAGGTACTTTTCCCTGTAACTGCAGGAGATTCAACACCTGTCTCTATATCTCCTCCCTCACATCTATCCAGGGATCCCAGCAGTCCTTCCAGATGAGGCAGAGGTTCACATACAGCTCCTCTAACCTCATCTAACAATTTAGTATTCACGATGTGACCTCCTTTGCATCACTAAGACCAAGCGGAGACCAACGCTCGGCCCGCCAAGGCTTGCTGGATGTCCCGGTCACTAATCATTTTAACTTCCCTTTCCATTCCCATACTGACCTTTTTGTCCTGGGCCTCCTCCATTGCCAGAGGGAGGCCACACGCAAACTGGAGGAACAGCACCTCTTATTCTGCTGTGGCAGCTTACAACCTGACGGTCAGAACATTGAATGTCTCCAAGTTTAGGTAACTTTTTTCTTTTTTTTTTTTTTTTGAAAATATTTTTTATTGGAGATAGGTACATAACCTAATTACATCATTACATAGTCTTACATTTTTAAATTGATAATATTGTCAATTATTATTACATTGTCTCCAATACTTTTTGCCTTTTTTTTTTTTTTAAACTAGATAGAACTAAAGAGATAGATGAAGTAAAGAAAGAAAAGAAAGAGAAGAAAAACAAAAACAAAAACAAAAAAAAAGAAAAAAAAAAAAAAAGGAAAAAGATAGTTAAAGAAGAATGGAAAAATTTATTAAAATAAAAAAGACTTAATTCGAGATATATTCGTACATTTCAGAGTATAGTATTTCATCCATTCTTTAGCCCGCGTGCTAGTCAGGTTCCTGTGCTGAACCATTCTGACCCTTTAAGTAATCAATAAAAGGAGACCATGTTCCAACGAATAATTCCTGTTTGTCCAACAGGGAAAATCTGATTCTTTCCACGTTTAATGTCTCCGTCATTTCTATAATCCACATTTTGATTGTAGGGCCTTTCCAAAATTTTAGAATTAATTTTTTTCCTGTTATTAAACTATAATCAATAAAGTTTCTTTGTGTTGTTCTAAGTGTTTGATTTAATTCTAATATTCCGAGTATTATTAATTTTGGATCTGGGTCCAATTGTGTGCTGGTTACTTTAGATATTATACTAAAAATATTTGCCCAGAATTTTTTAATTTTTATACAGTTTGCAAACATATGAGATAATGTAGCTTCTAAATGTTGACATTTATCACATATAGGTGAGATATGTTGAAAAATTTTATGTAATTTTGTTTTTGAATAATGTAACCTATGTATTACTTTAAATTGTATTAGAGAATGTCTGGCGTTTAGTGAACACTGATGTATGTGTTGCAAACTTTCTTCCCAAGTATCTTTCGTTATTACTTGATTTAATTCTTTTTCCCATGTTTGTCTGTGTAAGTCCGTCGAAGGAATGTCACTGTCTAATAAGATATTATATATATAAGATATTAATTTTTCTGTATTAGGATGTTTGTTCCAACATTCATCAAGAATTTCTGAATTTCTAATTCGAAAATTTTGGGAGTTCGATTTTACATAATCTCTAAGTTGAAGATATCTGAAATAATCATTTCCTCGAAGTCCATAAGTCTGTTGCAATTCCTGAAATGTCAGAAAAGTGCCTTCCTTGTAAAGTTGTCCCATATTTTTAATTCCATAATTCTTCCATTGTGTAAAACCCCCGTCCAACCATGAAGGCTTAAACAAAGGATTATTCACAATTGGAAGAAAAAGTGATAAATTATCTAATTTTAATGTCTTTTTTAATTGTTTCCAAATTCGTATAGCACTAAATATTATAGGGTTTTCCCTATAAATTTTTTTGTTTAATTTAGACGTAGCAAATAATATCGAACCGATATCAAAAGGTAAACAATCTTCCTTTTCCATTTTTAACCAGTCTGGTTGATGATCTATTTCTTCCAACCAGAAATTCATATTTTTAATGTTAACTGCCCAGAAATAAAACAAAAAATTGGGTAAAACCAAGCCTCCATTTATTTTTGATTTACACAAGTGTCTTTTGTTTATCCTATGATTCTTATAATCCCAGATAAAATCATTAACAATAGAGTCCAATTTAAAAAAAAAGTTTTTTGCCAGATATATCGGAATTGTCTGAAAAAGATATAATATTTGCGGTAAAAAAATCATTTTTATGGCATTGATTTTGCCTACCATTGAGATAGGAAGTGTTTTCCAGTATTGAATATTCTTATGTAGTTTGTTCAGTAATGGGGGGAAATTTGCTTTAAATAATGATGTATATATCTTAGTTACATAAATACCTAGATATTTAAATTTTTCATTTACTATTTTAAATGGAAATTGTTGTATTATCTGTTTGTTATCTGTCCCTTATTGGCATAATTTCACTTTTATTCCAATTTATTCTGTATCCTGAAAGTGAACCAAATTGGGTTATTAGCTTTAATAAGTTTGGAATACTAATTTCTGGTTTTGTAATGTAAATTAATACATCATCTGCGTATAGAGAAATTTTATTCACTGTGTCCTTTGTGTTATACCCATGTATTTCCGGATGCCCCCTAACTCTTTCTGCCAGTGGCTCAATAGCAAGCGCAAATAATAATGGAGATAATGGGCATCCTTGTCTACAACCTCTAGATAGGCTAAATTTAGGTGACAACCTTTAGTTTGTAAATATTCTAGCCGTGGGATTTGTATATAACAGTTTTATCCATGTACAGAATTTCTCCCCTAGCTGCATATTTTCCATCACCGAAAATAAATAAGGCCATTCGACCTGATCAAATGCTTTTTCAGCGTCAAGTGAAATTATTGCTAGATCTTCATTAATAATTCTCTTGGAATATATAATATTAAATAATATTCTTAGATTATAATATGAGTACCGTTTCTGAATAAAGCCTGTTTGGTCAGGGTGTATTAATTTATTCATCACTGTACTTAATCTATACGCTAGTATTTTAGTTAAAATTTTCTGATCTGTATTTAAAAGTGCAATTGCTCTGTATGATCCCGGGTCTTCCAGATCTTTATCAGCTTTAGGAATAAGTGTTATTATTGATTCATTTAAAGTGTCTGGAAGTTTCTGTTGAGTATATATATACTCATACAGTCTTTGTAAACGTGGGCTAAGCAAATCATAAAAATTTTTATAAAATTCGGAACCTAAACCATCTGGTCCTACTGCTTTACCATTTTTTAAAGAGCCAATAGACTCCTCAATATCCTTTATCGTAATCTCCCTTTCTAATAATTCTCTATCGTTTGAATCTAAACCTTTTAAATTACATTTTATTAAAAAATCTGCTATTCCTTCTGATTGTGCTACGGTTTTAGTTGAATAAAGGTTATGATAGTATTGGAGAAATCTATCATTTATGTCCTTGGGCATTTTTAATAATTCTCCTGTCTCTGTTCTAATTTTATGAATTGTTTTTTCCCCTTCCATTTTTCGTAACTGACGTGCTAATAATTTTTGTGGTTTGTCTCCAAATTCAAAATGTAGTTGTTTGGTTTTTTGATAAAGTTTTATTACTTGTTCTGAATACATTTTATTTAATTTATATTTCAATACAGCAATTTTATTATGTTTTAAAGTAGATGGCATTCTCGCATTTTCTATATCTAGTTGCTTGATTTCAATTTCCAATGTTTGTTGCTTAATCCTGTTCTCTTTATTATAAAATGCTTGAGCAGAAATTAATGTACCTCGAACATACGCTTTAAACGTTTCCCACATAAGAGAAGTAGGTGTGTCAGGGTTGTCATTTACCTCAAAAAATATTTGAATCTGTTTAATAATATATTCCTGGCATGATCTTTCGTTCAAAATTTGTGGGTTAAATCTCCAATATGCTTGTTTCTCGGACATTCCATTTAATTTAATCATGAATGTTACAGGTGCGTGATCTGAGATTATAATGTTATGGTATTTTGAATTATAAATAAATGGGATAAACATAGAGTCAACTAAAAAATAATCTATTCTTGAGTATGTTTTGTGTACTGGTGAGTAAAATGAATATTCCCGTCCAGTTGGGTTTTCTATTCTCCAGACATCCTTAATATTAGTGGTATTAATAAATGAATTTAGAAATACACTTGATTGAGATTTTACTTTTTTTTGCCTTGATGATCTATCTAAGTATGGATCTAATGTACAATTGAAGTCTCCTCCAATTATTAATTTATATTGTGTAAATTCAGGAATTTTATTAAATGTTTTATTAAAAAACTTGGGGTTATCAAAATTAGGCCCATAAACATTAAGAAGAATCACTTTTTCTCCATTTAACTCTCCAACTAATATAATATATCTACCATCAATATCCACTATTGTTGAAGAGTTCTTAAAAGGTATTCCTTTACGAATTAGTATTGCAACTCCTCTGGACTTATGGGAAAAGGAGGAATGATATGATTCAGCGATCCACTTAGCTTTAAGTCTATGTTGAGATTCCTTTTTAAGGTGTGTTTCTTGCAGAAATATTATATCTGTTTTGATTAAATTTAGATGTGCCAAAACTTTACCTCTCTTAATTGGTTCATTAATTCCCTTGACATTCCAACTACAAAATGTTATTCCCTGACCCCCTCTTGTCATATTAACATCTTGCATCTTGTTTCTAAGGTGGTCTATAACCGAGCAGAAGGTACAACACATAGAACCTGACCCTGCTCCCGAACCTCAAATAGATGAATTTAAAATCATATACATCGCTCTTCCGAACACATCTCCTTGTATTAGTCTTATTTTTCCATTCAAACATTAAGTTATAAAAATATTTAAAGTGAAAAAAGTGATAGAGTTGGTTAGTATAGGGTGAAAGAAAAAGAACTACATCTACAATTAGTGTAGTTAGTGATAGCCACACTAACGTGGCTAGAATTCTAAAGACTTCCGTAGCCTTTGTAAAAAAAAAAATTTCCAGCTCCGTGCCCGAAGAGAAAAAAAAAAAAGATTATTTCTAACATTCAAATAACTTCTTTGGGAGTAACAAACTTATTTACATATCCATACATACACCCACACAATATACACATATATATATATATATATATACCCATATGTATACATACATAAGCACGTAACCCTGCAGAAAAGTTCAAAAACAGCAAAAATTCACAACGTTATTATTCTCACATATCATATTAATTTTTTCGCTAAATCTATAAATTTAATTTTAAATCGAAAAATAAAGAGAAAAACCGTTAAACTTTTTTAATGACGTAAGCTAATTTACCTCTTGCATATCTTCCTATATAATATGTATGTAATTCATTTCTACGTTAATCGAAGACTATTAATTATTAATCATTGTTATCAATCATATACAGTATTAAATTTTTATGAGAAATGTTAATGTTAATAATTTTAGTGGTAATATAGGTATTTAATAAGTATTAGTTGTTACATATATAGTTAGGCATGAATATACAGATAATAATATTGATTAATAAACAAAAATACAAAGATCACGGTTTTATCCAATGTCCTCCGTCCATTTCGGTTTCCGAATGTCCTTAAAGCTCTTAAAAGAACTTTAAAGGTCCTTTTAGATCTGGCTTGACTCCTAAGGAGTAATGTAAATTCTTCAGTCTATGGTCATGTTACTGACTTCTTTGGCATATTCCAGTGCTTTTTCATGGTCTGTAAAAAAGTGCTCCTTGGACTTGTAGAAGACTCTTAGTCTTGCGGGGTAAAACAAGCTGTATTTCAAATCAGGTACATTCTTCAGTATTCTCTTTGTCTCAGTGAACAGCGCTCTTTTCTTGAAGACTTCTGCCGGATAATCTCGGTAAATACTGAATCTCACACCTTCAAAAAGGAGCTGTCCGCCTCGAACAATTTTCTTCATTATATCATCAAATTCATGATCCAATTGCACCTTTACGATAATTTGTCTTGGACGGACATCATCTTGTGTACGACGTTGCTGCGCTCTATGAGCTCGACCGAGTGAAGGTTTGTGATCCAATTTTAAGGCTTTTTGTAATAGGTCTGCCACAAAATCCCGAGTGCCCATTTCCTTCTCACTTCCTTCTTTCACCCCTACAATTCTTAGATTCTTACGTCTTTGACGCCCCTCCAAATCAATACACTTATCACTTAATTTGATCACCATATCGGAGAGGCGTTGGTTTTCAGTAAGTGAAAAAAGTGATAGAGTTGGTTAGTATAGGGTGAAAGAAAAAGAACTACATCTACAATTAGTGTAGTTAGTGATAGCCACACTAACGTGGCTAGAATTCTAAAGACTTCCGTAGCCTTTGTAAAAAAAAAATTTTCCAGCTCCGTGCCCGAAGAGAAAAAAAAAAAAGATTATTTCTAACATTCTCAACCCTTTCCCCCCTCAACAAAGGTCGCTACCTCCATAAGTCCTTGATTCATTCAGATTTTCCCACCCAAATCATCCCTTCCAAAGGTACTTTTCCCTGTAACTGCAGGAGATTCAACACCTGTCTCTATATCTCCTCCCTCACATCTATCCAGGGATCCCAGCAGTCCTTCCAGATGAGGCAGAGGTTCACATACAGCTCCTCTAACCTCATCTAACAATTTAGTATTCACGATGTGACCTCCTTTGCATCACTAAGACCAAGCGGAGACCAACGCTCGGCCCGCCAAGGCTTGCTGGATGTCCCGGTCACTAATCATTTTAACTTCCCTTTCCATTCCCATACTGACCTTTTTGTCCTGGGCCTCCTCCATTGCCAGAGGGAGGCCACACGCAAACTGGAGGAACAGCACCTCTTATTCTGCTGTGGCAGCTTACAACCTGACGGTCAGAACATTGAATGTCTCCAAGTTTAGGTAACTAATCTATAGACGCTCCCCCACCCACCACTTTTATCCCCCTCTCTTCACTGTACCCCACCTTTTCTCCTGTTCCCCCATCCCCATCTCCTTCCCATATAGTCCTTTATCTGTCTTCACAATTTGCAAATCTTCCATCCTTATCCCACACTTTCTGTCCTATCATCTCTGGCTTTTGTCCAACCCACTGCCAATGATCCCTCCCCCCCCCCCTCACCTGTATCCACCTACCATGTGCCAGATTTTGTCCTGCTCTCACCTCTCTTCCATCTCCCCCCCACCTCACTGCTATTAGTCCGAAAAGGACCCTGACACAAAATGTCATCGATCCATGTTCTCCAGAGATGCTGGCTGACCAGCTGAGTTACTCCAGCACCTTTTTGGTAAATCAGCACCTGCACTTCATTGGGTCATCATTTTCATCTATCCACTTGTGCCAGCTTGTCCTCTACCTGTATCTACTATCTAGAGTATAGTGAGCTCCTCCTTCCCGTTTAAAGCTTTCTACGCGGCTGAGCCCCCAAATGAGTTGAATCATTAATCTTTCATTCATTTCCTTGAATTTGCATTAAACCTTGTAAAGAAATTGTCAACAAGCTCACCTGGTCTTCGCCTTCAGTTTTGGAGCTCATGGGCGTGGATCCATTGATTCAATTTTGACTTGAAGTTTGCGCAGAATTTTTCAAGGGTCTTGTCAATATTCCCCAATTATCTTCTTTCCGAGCTATTTAAAGGTCCTATCCTTTCTCATCCATCCACAAAATGACATAGTTGACTATGTCTTTGCCACTGGCACCTTTTAGGAAATTATTGGAAGTCAGTTACATTTCTGTCTAAATATTCCTAACACCTCTGCCATGACACTGGCCTTCCATGTCATTATGGGCTATTTTCTTCTTTAGCTTTCTCCTGGAATTATGGAAGACTTGCTTCCTCTTTAGTTTGGTGAGCTCTGAAATGTCTAATATGGGAACTGCAGACTATTCCCTAGATTTGGTACAAGATGGCTGATGGGGTGATCAGCTGAATAGTTTGTGAAATGATGTGCTCCTTTCACTGCTTATAAAGGCTTTCTTGTGCTCCTGATGCATGGTCTTGAGGTTCTCAATAACATCCTGAATGCTCCTTCTGCACTTCTTCATGGAAACTCTGAGTACATCTGTGAAATCGTAAAACATTTTCTATCTCACCTCAGTCCCTGAATGGAATGTCCTTGATTCCATCCCTCAGCAACCTTTTTGGCACAACCTTGCTGCCACTTCTGAACAGCAGGAAGTCAAGAAGGCCAAATTGATTTTCACTGATCTTGTAGTAAATTTTAGTAATAAACCCAATAACTTACCAACTTTTTTTTTTTAAACGTGAAATTTTAAAACATGTTGGTATGATCTTCAGGCACAAATCCACAATCTCACTTTTTACATCTGTATAAAGGAGGATACACTAGACCTCTTAGATACTATATCATTCAAGAAAAGGAACGTCTAGCTGTGATAACTACAAAGAGTCTCTCTGCTACCCGCTGCAGGGAAAGCTATCATCACGAATCTCATCAATCTTCATCTCCCTGTCGATGTAGTGCTCCTCCCCTAATTACATTGTGGATTCTTCCACCTAAAGGGACACTGGATGTTATCTTCCTAGACTATAACTGTGGAGTCACAGCATTTATCTTTCACACACTGGAATATAAATCCCATCCATTATTATTATTATTATTATTATTATTGTATGAAGCAAATTATACATTCATGTCATTCATGTGATATTAAATTTTCCTCACTGGATTGCTACCTTGATGTTGCATCTATTTTTTCCAGAGTCTGTAACCTACACTTAAAGAATCAAATCTATGGCTTACTTTTTTTTTTTTTTTTTTAATTATTTTTATTAGAAGTACGGTAAATTACAATAACACACAACACATATATCTTAATACATTTTTTGTACCGCTTCATTTTTTTTTTAAAGCTTTAAGAAAAAGATAGAAGTAAGGAAAGTAAAGAAGGTGCGCAAGAGTTGTGAAGTGGAAGAGAGTGTTGGGAAAAGAAAGCCCCTTAGAAAAGAAGTTAGAGAAGGAAGTAAAGTAAGAAAGTAGACCCTAGAAAAGAAAGAAAAAGAAAGTAAGGACAATCGCTCTATTATAACATTAAACTCCGCAGAAAGACTACCAACCAAGTCTGTTTTTGTTGTTTTACCTCCCATTGCCAGGTCCTGATACCATTTATTTATTTATTTATTTTAAAAATTACTATTGCACCTCATGCTTGTAATAGGTCCATAAACGTAGACCACGTCTTTTGGAATTGGTTTGCTTTACCTGCTAAGAGGAATCTCATCTCTTCCAGATGTAATGTTTCAAACATATTTGATGTCCACATTTTTATTGTTGCAAATCTATGGCTTACATCGTATTTATATTCAGACTAGATCTGAAATTGTTTAGCAAGCCACATGTTTCCAGAGGCAATTAAGAATGGACAATGACCACTAGATTGTAATAGATCAATGGTGACATGTTTAATTGGAGTCTAAGTTTATAATCAATTGCAAAAGATCAGGATTTTTTTTGGGGGGTGGAATTGGGGTTGGAAGGAAGGAAATCAGGGGCAAAGGTTAAGCGACTGGGTGGGGAATAGCATTCTGGATGGGTGGTTGGTTGATCAGGTAAGTAGTTGGAGGAGGTAGGGGCTAAAGACCGCGATCAGGAATGAGGCTAGGGGATAATGATATTCAGTGCATCTGGGAGCCTTTCGGGATCTGAAGGTCAGGTGGTGTAAGATTGGAGGATAATATGAATTATTGATGGGTGGTTTGAAGATGATGGGGCTACTGAGGGTTGAGGATTGGAGCATGGAGGATGGTTGGGGCCTAGACTAATTTGGAGGATGGAGGATTAAAAGTGTAATAAATGGAAGGGCTGGACACATTGAAGGATTTGAGAAGATCAGAGACTGGTCTCTGAGACTGATATCAGAGAATATTAGTGCCTATATCAACTGGGAGAGTACATGTGGTGGTCAGACATTGTAGGAAATAGGAATTAGGCTGATTGGGAAGATATCAGAGAGTGGAAGGGATTCAAGTTGGGGATAGGGGAGGGTAGTAACTGGGAAGTTTGAGGCCTGTGGGATAATGAGCAGTAATTATGGGACTTACTCTGACCTGACAATAGAGATGCTGCACTGGTTAGCAATCATGGGAGTGCCCAACAGTTGTCATGCCAGAGATAGTATGATCACATTTCTATCTAGTGCACCATAGGAATAACAAAGTCACCAAATCTCACATTGGAAAGTGCCAATTGAATTTCCAGGATGGCATGAGATAACCTGGAAATTGTCATAATAATTCTCACTGACGTTTAATTTTTGACAGTTCTATTTTTAGTGATTTTGACTGAGAAAAATATTGAACAGAACACCAAGGAAATCTCATCATTCATTAAGATTATTCCTTTGTTTATTTTAGGTTCATTTGCGAAGGGAAGTAGGATTTCTGTGGAATGTTTTGCGTGGATGATGGTATTTCTGATGTGTCGCATTCATTCATTACTGTCCTAGAAATTCCAGCCTAGTTTTTGTTGTTGTTGTTTATGAATGTGTTTTAATTACAGGTGTACTGGGAATTCATTAATCAGGTAGCACATGAGAAACCCAAAGGTTATTGTAATGTAACTGTTAAATCAATTTTTAAATCAGTCATCAACATATCATTTATGGATTTCCCTGCTAATTAGCACCAGTATATGTGATTGACCAACTAACATATACAGCATATGCTCCAACTTGTTATCAGCACAACCATGTGATTGAATCAAAATAGAATGACAGTCAAAGGGAGTATGGAATAGGAGACTTTCAATTTTCATCCATTTTTTCCATCTCAGTGAGTAGTCTACATACAGCGAAGGTACACAAAAATGCTGGAGAAACTCAGCGGGTGCAGCAGCATCTATGGAGCTAAGGAGATAGGTAACGTTTCGGCCCAAAACCCTTCTTCAGACTACATACAGCCTTGTGTTATGAATGCGCTCTTGCAAAGAAGTGTGTGGAGCAGTCTTTACGGGGTTCAATATGATGACATTGACCTTGAACAAGGATCTGATCAGACTTTCTTCTCTTTTGCTGAGGCTGAGCAGTAGCATCTCATAGACATGGCAAAGATCAAATGATTGAAGTGAGAAACTGCTGATGCTGGAAATTTGAAACGAAAGCATAAAATACTAGAAGCACTCAGTGGATCAAACAGTGTTGACTTTTCAGGTCAAGGAGCTTATCAGAAATGGAAAAGGAAAAAAACATGAGGGGGGAGAGGAGGTGAGAGAACAGAGGGATTGTCTGTGATAGGTGACAGTTACTTTAAAAACTGCAAATTAGAGACTGAAGAGAAAGAACAAAATCAGAAATACATAGTCAGGACTGTGGGGAAAAAGAGATGATGGAATTGAAATTAAATTTATTAAATTCGGTATTCAATCCGAAGGCCAAAATGTGTCCACTTTGCACTGTTCCTTGAGTATACGTTAAGCCTCATTGAAGGAATGTTGGAGCCCAAAGACAGAGAGATGAAAATGGGAGAGGGAGAATTAAAGTTACATATTAAATTTAAGGTGTGAAGGGAAAGATTTAATAGCAATCTAAGGGCCAACTTTTTCACACAGTGGTAGATATATGAATGAATGATTCAGTTTATTGACCAAGTATTCACATACAAGGAATTTGCCTTGGTGCTCTGCCCGCAAGTGACAACATGACATACAGTGACAGTTAGGAATGACACAAAACATTAATAATAAAACATAATTGCTTAAACATGTGAAATTAAATTAAATACCAGAGCAAAAGGAGGCTACAGATTATTGAGTAGAGCTACTACTGGCTATTGAATAGAGCTACTGCTCATGGAAAAAAGCTGTTTTTATGTCTGGCTGTGGCAGCTGTGACAGTCCGGAGTCGCCTTCCAGAGGGAAGTGATTCAAAGAGTTTGTGGCCAGGGTGAGAGGGGTCAGAGATGATATTACCCTCTCGTTTCCTGGTCCTTGCAGTGTACAGTTCGTCAATGGAGTGAAGGTTGCAGCCAATAACCTTCTCAGCTGATCGGACTATTTGCTGCAGCCTCCGGATGTCATGCTTGGTGGCTGAGCCAAACCAGACCATGATGGAGAAGGTGAGGACAGACTCTACGATGGCCGTATAGAATTGGGCCATCATTGCCTGTGGCAGATTGTGCTTACTCAGCTGCCGCAGGAAGTACATCCTCTGTTGTGCCTTTTTGACCGTGGAGTTGATGGTGGCCCCCCACTTAAGGTCCTTGGAGATGATGGTTCCCAGGAACTTAAAATACTCCACAGATGTGACTGTGGTGTTGTTGATGGTGAGTGGGATGGGGGAGGGGGAGCTCTCCTAAAATCTACAATCAATTCCACTGTCTTAAGAGCATTGAGCTCCAGGTTGTTGCGATGGCACCAGGATGCCAGCTGTGTCACTTCCTGTCTGTAGGCAGATTCCTCCCCATCCTGGATCAGTCAAATCAGGGTTGTGTCATCCGCAAACTTGAGAAGCATGACAGAAGAGTCCGTGGAGGTGCAGTCATTGATGTAGAGAGAGTAGAGGAGAGGGGAGAGTACGCAGTCTTGCGGTGCTCCTATGCTGAGGGTTTGCGGGTCCGAGAAGTGCTTTCCCAGCCTCACATGCTGCTTCCTGTCTGTCATGAAGCTGGTGATCCACCGGCAGAGGGGTTCAGGCACTGTCAAATTGGAAAGTTTGGAATGTAGTAGCTCTGGCACAATGGTGTTGAATGCAGATCTAAAATCAACAAACAAAATCCTCGCATAGGTTCCCTGGCGGTCTAGGTGCTGGAGGATGAAGTGCAGACCCAGGTTGACTGCGTCATCCACAGATCTATTGGCCCGATATGCAAACTGCAGAGGGTCCAGCAGGGGTTTGTGATATGATATATATATGGAACAAACGTCTAGATGAGCTAGTTGAGGTAGGTACTATAACAACATTTAGAAGACATTTGGACAGGTACATGGATATGAAAGGTTCAGAGGAATATGGGCCAAACAGCGGTTGGTGAGACTAGTGTAGATGGTGTATCTTCGTCAGCATGGCCAAGTTGGGCTGAAGGGTTTAGTAATGGCAACTTTCCGACTCTTCCGGTGTCCAACTTTCCGTTGTCATTACTGCACAGGTAAGTAGGAGTGATTTTACGCAGCACAAATAGAACTGATTTTCCAGTTGTCATTTCCAGAATTGGTTCTTTATTGAAGTAGTTGTACGACAAAGAGATGAACGTACCAGGTTTTCCTTATTCTGGCATACAAGTTTTAGCTAGCTGTTCTCCCCAGTCTGGTGAAAACTGTATGCTCTCCACCCCTGTGCGTGGTCTGCCCCTCCCTATCCACTATACCCATATATATATATATATATACCCCCCTCTGCGCATCTAATGACCGCCCCCCAAGTGTCCAAAATAATACTGCAAGATATATTTAGACAAAATAATATAATATGCCAACAGTAGCTAGCCTAAACATAAATGGCTCCTACACACCGGCCCCTAATTGTCTTACAAATTACATTAAACAAAACAATTACCAATAAACATTAAAAGGACCTATAAAAACTTTACACATATTCAAAAAATAAGTTATGTACTATGTGTTGGCATCTAATCTTCTTTAGTGATTCTTCAATCTTCTCTTCCTTCTTCATATCCTTATCTTTAGGGCCATCAGACTTTGCTGTACCTAGGTCTTAGCTTCTTGGAGCAGACATATCTTAGTTATCGGTCTTTCCAAGATGTTGCTCTTAGTCTGAAGTCGAACTGTGCGCACAAGACCTTGTGCATCTGGTATAGTCTCCAATATTCTGCCCATTAGCCAGGAGCCTTGTGGTACAGTAGAATTAGCCACCACAACTGTATCACCTGGAGCAACGTTCCTTACCCTTGACCATCGTTGTCGTTCTTGGATTAGAGGCAAGTATTCTTGTGTCCACAGTTTCCAAAAGAGATCTGCCATATATTGCACCTGTCTCCATCTACATTTGATGTACAAGTCTTCCTTCACAAAGAGTCCAGATGGTAGTATTGGCTTGGTTTTCAACAGAAGAAGATGATTTGGTGTAAGTGCTTCCAGGTCCATTGGATCATCAGAACTCTTGGTAATGGGTCGATCATTTAAAATTGTTTCAACTTCACAAATTAAAGTTTGCAATCCTTCATCGTCCAGAACTTGTTGGTTAAGAACAGAAGGCAGCACATTTTGAGTCATGCGGATCAATCGTTTCCAAACATCGCCGTGATGGGATCCTGCTGTGGGGTTAAGGTACCACTTTATCCTTTGCTGAAGCATAGCACTCCGGATCTTATCCTGATTCAAGCCATTGAGTGCTTCTCTCAATTCTCTTTCCACTCCGATAAAATTTGTGCCATTGTCTGATCTTAAAGATGAAAATAGACCTCATCGACAGATGGGTTCATAATGCTTGGATGCAGGAGTCTGTGTCAAGTGTAGATGCAACTTCAAGATGTACTGCCCTGCTTGCCATGCAGGTGAAAATTACACCATACCTTTTAACAAGATTTCGTCCTCTCTTGATCTCTATAAGACTGAAGTAGTCTACTCCTACATCTGTAAATGGAGGCTTGTCTGGTAGAATCCTCTCCAGGGGCAACTCTGCCATTTTTTGTTCTCCAACTCTTCCCCGCTGTCGTCTACACACGTCTGTTATGACTTATCTTGCAGCGGAGTTAGCTTTGATAATCCAGTATCTTTTACAGAGGCGAGACAGCATATGATTTCTTCCTCCATGGAGTTGTTCATGGATATGTCGCAACAGTGCTGATATGTGAAGGTCCTTCGATAGAATAATAGGATGTTTGGTAAGTCTAGACAATAATGTCCATCTATCATCTTTGCTGAGCGATTCATAATATCCAAGAACTTTACATCTTCTCTGGACATTTATTCTGTTTCCGTGCTGCTTCTTTCACTGAAGTCGTGATTGTATTGCTTGACCATTTTTGAATATCCATTGTTATGTTTACAATGGATATTCGATTGACAGCAGCAGCAGGGCAGCCATTTTCATCCCTGCTTTTGTTGTCTCATCTCAAGGGACCATAGATGACCCACCGCAGTAGGGTGTTCACAGCGTATGGTCCATCCTCTTAGCTGTTGACCAGCTCCCAAGGTTCCAATACCTTTGAAGCATTTGGCCCTATGAGTAGGTCAATGCCAGAGTCTATTTCAGGAATCGAGATATCCTTCAAGGAAGGCCATTGTAACATATCTTCTTGTCTGGGAATGTTTAGCTGAGAAACAGGCGTGGTCTTGTGTGTGAACACATCAGATAGTTGAATAAAATCGTCTTTGTCCAGACTAAATATTTCCAAACCAGAGATATGATGACTGATCACAGGTTTCATCTGGTTCATGGTATGCAAGAACATTTTGGTCTTTTGTCCTGTAATGTTCAGCCTTCTCATCAAGCTTTCTGTGCAAAAGGTAGTTGAACTTCCATGATCCAAAAATGCATATGTTTGCAACACTGTGTCGCCCTTGTGGCTCTTTACTTGCACTGGTACAATGCAGTAGATGCAGGTTTCTTCACCAGCCATAATATGCCCACACATACTGTATGAGGTGAGGGAACAGCATTACTCACAATTGGCATCTCATTCTGTTCTGTATGCTCCAGCTTCTTCTTACAAGCTTACTCCCTTCTCCAAGCTTACTCCCTTCTCCTTCAAGAAGTCTTTTTTTATTTTTTTAATATATTTTTTTATTAAAGGTAATCAATTACAATGCTTCAGACAACTTTATATCAAATTAATTCAATTTGCATTAAGTAAAACACTAGTAATACTTATCTACTATTTTTTAGAAATAATGATAGAGAAAGAATAGAACAGTTATAAATCATTAAGAGAGTGATTAAATAATAATTTGATTATATATAAGAAAGAAAAGAGAAACGAAAAAAAAATTTAAAAAAAAATTGAGTAACCACAATATGTATTATTAATAACACTACTACAAGTGATAGTATCAATAAAGTCATATATGTTAATTCCAATATAAAAATGAATTATTCTCACCAAATCCCGCAGGGTGCACGCCGAGCTGTGTTGCCAAGAACAGCTACTTCTCTAAATACTGTATATATGGAGACCATATCTGTTCAAAAGAATTATACTTGTCCAATAGGACAAATCTAATTCTTTCCAGATGTAACGTCTCCATCATCTCTGTTGCCCACATTTTGGTTGTGGGGGATAATGTTCCCTTCCAAAATTTCAATATGATTTTTTTCCCAATTATCAAACAGTAATCAAAGAAATTTCTTTGATTTACTGTAAGTGATAGATGTAAATCCGGAATTCCAAATATTATTAGCTTTGGGTTAGGGTCCAATTTAACTTTGATGACTTCAGAAATAACTTTAAAAATTTCTGTCCAGTAATAATTCAATTTAGGACATGTAACGAAACTATGTATTAAATTTGCCTCTGCTTTCTTGCACTTATCACAAATAGCGGAGAGATTCGGAAAAATACTATTTAATTTAGTTTTCGAATAATGTAACCTATATAATACTTTAAATTGTATCAGTATATGTCTGGCGTTTAATGAACACCGGTGTATTCGTTGTAGACTTTCTTCCCAGTTTTCTTTTGTTATAGCCAATCCCATTTCATTTTCCCATGCTTGACGATATATTTCCGTTATTGGATTCTCCTTATCCAAAATGATGTTATATATATAGGCTATTAATTTTTCTGTATTTGGATATAAATTAAACAGTTCGTCTAACAATCCTGCTTCTTTATTTTTATAATCTTGTGTATTGGATTTAATATAATCTCTAATTTGTAAATACCTAAACAAATGTTGTGGAGACAATCCATAAATATCTTGTAACTCCTGGAATAAAAGAAATTTTCCTTTTCTATACAGGTGTTCTATCCTTGTAATTCCTAAATCATCCCATTGTTTAAACCCCCCATCTAATATAGCAGGTTTAAACGATGGATTATTCATAATTGGTAATCTAAATGAGAGATTATCCAAGTGTAGAGTCTTAACTATTTGTTTCCAAATACGTCTATTATTATATATTATTAGGTTGTCTTTATAATATTTTTTTTGTACTTCCGTTGGTGCAAAAATTATCGAACCTACATTGAAAGGTAGACAGTCTTCCTTTTCTATATTTAACCATGTCGGTTCATGATCCATATTTACCCACCAGAAATTCATATTCTTAATCTGAACAGCCCAAAAATAATATAAAAAGTTTGGAAGTGCTAATCCTCCATTTATCTTAGCTTTGCATAGATGTTTTTTATTTATTCTGTGATTTTTATAATCCCAAATAAAACTATTGACAATATTATCAATTTTTTAAAAAAAAGTTTTCGGAAGAAAAAAAGGAATAGCCTGAAACAAATATAACAACTGCGGTAGAAATACCATCTTTATGGCACTTATTCTACCAATCATGGATATAGGAAGTGTTTTCCAATATAAAATATTTTTTCTAAATTTATCTAATAGTTGAGGATAGTTGGATTTTATTAATGAGTTATGAGTTTTAGTTACGTTAATCCCTAAATATTTAAATTTGTCTGTAACTACTTTTAATGGGTATTGTTGTAATGTATTTAGATTTATTCCTGTTATTGGCATAATCTCGCTTTTATCCCAATTAATCCTATACCCAGAAAATGCACCAAACTTAGTTATAATGTTTAGCAGGTTGGGAATACTAATTTCCGGTTTTGTAATATAAATCAAAACATCATCTGCATATAAAGAAATTTTATTAATTGTTGTATCAGTATTATAGCCATATATTTCAGGTTCAGATCTAATTTTTTCCGCCAATGGTTCTATCACCAATGCGAACAATAAGGGTGATAACGGACATCCCTGTCTGCATCCCCTAGAGAGTTTGAATTTGGCTGATAAAATTTGGTTAGTCAAAATTCTTGCCATAGGATTCGAGTATAAAATTCTTACCCATTTACAAAATCTATCCCCCAATTGAAACTTTTCCATTATATTAAATAAATACATCCATTCCACCTGATCAAACGCTTTTTCTGCATCTAGTGATATAACCGCTAATTCCGTATCTCGTATTCTTTTTGAATATATAATATTAAACAAACGTCTGAGATTATGGGATGAGTAACGTTTTGGGATAAAACCTGTTTGATCATAATGTATTAATTTAGAGATCACTAAACTTAATCTCCTAGATAAGACCTTAGTTAATATTTTTTGGTCTGTATTTAAAAGGGCAATCGCTCTATATGATCCAGGATCTTCCAAATCCTTATCTACTTTAGGGATGAGTGTAATTGTGGATTCATTTAAAGATTCTGGTAATTTTCCTTGGTCATATGCATATCTATACATTATTTGTAATCTTGGGGAAATCAGATCTTGAAATTTTTTATAAAATTCTGCACTCAGGCCATCTGGGCCCGCTGCTTTTCCGTTCTTTAGCGAACTAATTGATTCTATAATATCTTTTACTGTTATTTCAGCATTTAACAATTCTCTACCTTCCTGATCTAAGCTATTGATTTGACATTCTTGTAAAAATATTTCCATACTATCTGTTTGTCCTGTTAGTCTTGACGAATAAAGATTTTTATAATATTGTAAAAATCTATCATTAATATCTTTTGGAGTAATTAATATATTTCCATACTCAGATCTAATTCCGTGTATCATCTTCTCATCTTCTAATTTTCTAAGCTGTCGTGCTAGTAATTTTTGTGGCTTATCTCCAAATTCAAAATACACTTGCTTAGTTTGTTGAAAAAGTTTAATCACTTGATTAGAATATATTTTATTTAATCTATATTTTACTGATGCAATTTTATTACTTAACTCTTTGGAAGGCTGTTTTATATTTTCATTATCTAGACGTTTTATCTCATTTTCTAAATTTTGTTCTATTTTTCGATTTTCTTTATTGAGATGTGCTTGTGCGGATATTATTGCGCCACGCATGAATGCCTTAAATGTGTCCCAAAATAGTGATGGAGAAGTTTCAGGATTATCATTAGTTTCAAAAAATAATTTAATCTGATCCATCACATATTTACAACAGTCATTGTCCTTTAATATCTGAGGGTTAAATCTCCAGGTAGTAGTTTTATTAGATATATCTTTTAATTTTATCTTAAATGTTAATGGCGCATGATCCGAGATGATAATATTATGATATTTTGCGTCATACGTAAAAGGAAGTAATTTAGAATCTATTAAAAAATAATCTATCCTCGAATAGGTTCCATGTACGGGCGAGAAAAAAGAATATTCTCGTCCGGATGGATTATCTAACCTCCAGATGTCTTTAATATTAGATGTATTGATAAAAGCATTTATGAATTTACTTGATTTCGAGGCAGCTTTCCTTTTTGCAGATGATCTATCTAGATAGTTATCTAAAGTACAATTTAAATCACCTCCAATTATTAAATTGTGTTGAGTGGATATAGGAATATTATTAAATATTTTCTTAAAAAATAATGGATTATCAAAATTAGGGGCATATATATTCATTAAAATTACCTTTTTTGAATATAATTCCCCTGTAATTATTACATATCTGCCTTCTTTATCCTCTATAATAGAACTTTGTATGAAAGGTATACCTTTGCGAATAATTATTGCAACTCCTCTAGATTTATGAATAAATGTAGAATGATACACCTTAGAAATCCATTTAGCTGTTAATCTATGTTGAGCATCTTTTTTAAGATGAGTCTCTTGAAGGAAAATGACATCTGTCTTCAATCTGTTCAACTGAGCTAACACCTTTCCCCTTTCCCCTCTTAGTCTGAAGTCGAACTGTGCGCACAAGACCTTGTGCATCTGGTATAGTCTCCAATATTCTGCCCATTAGCCAGGAGCCTTGTGGTACAGTAGAATTAGCCACCACAACTGTATCACCTGGAGCAACGTTCCTTACCCTTGACCATCGTTGTCGTTCTTGGATTAGAGGCAAGTATTCTTGTGTCCACAGTTTCCAAAAGAGATCTGCCATATATTGCACCTATCTCCATCTACATTTGATGTACAAGTCTTCCTTCACAAAGAGTCCAGATGGTAGTATTGGCTTGGTTTTCAACAGAAGAAGATGATTTGGTGTAAGTGCTTCCAGGTCCATTGGATCATCAGAACTCTTGGTAATGGGTCGATCATTTAAAATTGTTTCAACTTCACAAATTAAAGTTTGCAATCCTTCATCGTCCAGAACTTGTTGGTTAAGAACAGAAGGCAGCACATTTTGAGTCATGCGGATCAATCGTTTCCAAACATCGCCGTGATGGGATCCTGCTGTGGGGTTAAGGTACCACTTTATCCTTTGCTGAAGCATAGCACTCCGGATCTTATCCTGATTCAAGCCATTGAGTGCTTCTCTCAATTCTCTTTCCACTCCGATAAAATTTGTGCCATTGTCTGATCTTAAAGATGAAAATAGACCTCATCGACAGATGGGTTCATAATGCTTGGATGCAGGAGTCTGTGTCAAGTGTAGATGCAACTTCAAGATGTACTGCCCTGCTTGCCATGCAGGTGAAAATTACACCATACCTTTTAACAAGACTTCGTCCTCTCTTGATCTCTATAAGACTGAAGTAGTCTACTCCTACATCTGTAAATGGAGGCTTGTCTGGTAGAATCCTCTCCAGGGGCAACTCTGCCATTTTTTGTTCTCCAACTCTTCCCCGCTGTCGTCTACACACGTCTGTTATGACCTATCTTGCAGCGGAGTTAGCTTTGATAATCCAGTATCTTTTACAGAGGCGAGACAGCATATGATTTCTTCCTCCATGGAGTTGTTCATGGATATGTCGCAACAGAAGCTTACTCCCTTCTCCTTCAAGAAGTCTATCCTTTCTCTGTGCCCTTTCTTCCTGAGGACACTGCCCCAATGTGTGACCACTTTTATTACAGAAGAAACAAGATCCTTGAGAATTGGTGGTAGATACATTTCTCCTCATTCCACTTGTTGTCAGATTTCCTTGCACTGCTGCCTCTACAGGTATTACAGTTGTTGCAAAACTGCTTCCTCTTGGTCCTGTCCTTTCCCTTGCCTTTGACACTTGTAATTGGACTAGCATTTTGAATGTTTCCAAAAAGTGGATCGGACAGCATCTTCACTTGTCTCCCCATGAAGTCTACCAGGTCAGAAAATCTAGGTTGCTGTCCAAGGTGTTCCTGTAGCTGACATGCTCTATCCCTCCACTTGTCCCTGAGCTTGTAAGGCAGCTTTAGAAGGATGGTCTTCATATTGGAAGCAACATTCATCTCCTTCATATAGGTGAGATGTTCCATTGCATTGCAACAACCTCTAAGGAACAGTGAGAACGCTTCCAATGCCTCCACATTCTCTGGTCTGATCACTGACCAGGCAAATGCCTTGACCATATATGCAGTGGCAATCTTATGTTCATTACAAAAAAGTTATTTAAACAGATCTTTTGCTGGAGGCAAATGTCAGCAGATGTGGACTGTCTTTTGGATGCCCTCTTGTGTATTGCTCTAGAAAATGTATGCAATCACTCTTATCATTAGTTTTTCTTTCCATTCCTCTCTCAAATGTTGTGATGAAAACTGCATACTGCAAATGATCACCATCATAAACAGGAATGTCTCTTGGTGGAAAGTAGATGAGAGATTCTGTTGAGCCAGAAGAGCAGCGATGTCATTTTGCCTCTGCATTAGGTTCCAGATATCACCTTCGTTTCCATCCTTCAGTACAGTGGGGGTAGTACTAACAAGCACACCGTTTTTCATATGAGTCTGTACATTTTGCCGTTGAAGAGATTATTGAGTTAGAAGGGGCTGATCATGAGCTCTAACAGATGTTCTATAAGTTGTTTGTTTTGGTCTAAAAATCTGTTGCTAGGAAGAAGATTCAGTTCCCATCAACACATTCTGTCTTTGTTGCATTTGATCAGGCAAATATTCATTTGCATGTGGATTTAATTTAGCTGATGCTTCCCTTTGAGCAGTTCTTTTTCTCAAAGAAGTGTTCATACCATCAGATATTCTAGAGCTGTTTCTTGATCCCTTGGCCTCAAGTACATTGATCCTTGCATTGACTGCTGCAAGCTCTGTCTTGTTCCAGCTGTTCCATCTCTCTTTTTAACTGTTCCTTTTGTGCCTCAAGCTCAAGCTTGGCATTGGTTGCTGCCAGCTGTCTCTCTTTTCAATTGCTCTTTTTCTCTATTCAATTGTTCTTCTTCTCTTCTCAATTGTTCATTTTGTGCCTCAAGTTCAAGCTTGGCATTGGTTGCTGCCAGCTCAGTTTCTCTTTTCAATTGGTCCTTTTGTGCCCCAAGCTTGTGCTTTTTTTTCATGGTGGCAGCCCGTTCCAAGCGAGCAGCCTATCTGCCTGAGCTTTAATACGAGCAGAGGCCGTTGAAGATGCACATGACGAAGAACTAGATTTGTGGCTTAATTTAGGTTTAGAGACATTTGAAACACTGTCATCAGGTCCAATTTCATCTGAGTTTACAAACCTGTTGTGTGGCAATTCAGCTATTGAGTGTGTAGTTTGCTGTCCAACATCAGATGACTGCCCCTTTACCTTGTATAAAACCATTAAAAGTTTCCATTCTCTGTTGAAACCACTGATTTTTACCTCTTCGGGCAGTGGTACCTTCACCAATGACTCGTGGCTTTCTCTGACTTCATCACAGAGCTTGATTAATTGAACCAGGTTAGATTGTACTTCATTTGCATTTTCCTCTGATTTCATGAGCTCTTTCAGCATTTCAATTAACTTGTTAGCTTGTTTACATATCAAGTTTCTTGTCTTCTGACACTTTTCTATGAACAATTCCCAGCCTTTACAGTGTGTTTAATAACTCTTCTTTCCTTTTCAGAATCCTTTCCAACCGCCATTTTGTGACTGAGCTTTAGACATACTTGTTCACTATCCCTTTGATTCGTTGATGTGAAAGCCGTATGCCTGCAGCTGGTATTTCAAACAACTGATATCGCTCTGATTCTCAAGGTCACTTCTCAATTCTCCATTTTAGTAGCCGTTTTCCAATACAGCTTATCATATATAACTTCTCCAATAAAGCTTAATGCTGTATGTACTCACTCTTACTGTGCATCGGCTTTCAAGGTTTCCAATCTCCGTTAGTCAGATTAGCGCTGGTGGTGACCTTGTCCAGTTGATCAGGATTGGCAGCATCAGGCTTGTGAAATAAAACAATCCTTGTTCCCAGGTTTTCACAAGCTCCAGTTTTCACTTAAATGTAACGGCAACTTTCTGACTCTTCCAGTGTCCAACTTTCCGTTGCCATTACTGCACAGGTAAGTACGCAGACCAAATAGAACATATTTTCCAGTCGTTATTTCCAGTTTAATTGGTTCTTTATTGAAGTAGTTGTATAAACGAAGACATGAACGTACCAGGTTTTCCTTATTCTGCAAACAAGTTGTAGCTAGCTGTTCTCCCCGGTCTGGTGAAAACTGTATGCTCTCCACCTCTGTGCCTGGTCTGCTCCACCCTGTCCACTATACCCATATATATGCGCCCTTGTATGCATCTAATGACTGTCCCCAAGTGTCCAAAATAATACTGCAAGGTATATCTAGACAAAATAATATAATAAGCCAACAGTAGCTAGCCTAAACACAAATGGATCCAACAGGTTTGTTTCCAACTTGCATGATTCTATGACTAGCAGCTCTTCTACGACTGGCAGCTCTTTCTCACCCTTATGGATTGCAGGGAGGCGTTTTAAAAGATTTGTATTGCACAAGGCTGAGTTGCACATTATTAAAATAATATATTTGTCATATAAATATGATTGTTTTGCACCTTTTAAATGCTGTCGGACAAGTGGCCTTTTCAGATGTGTGATATTGAAACGAAGAACATGAGCACGTGAACAATAGGGGGCTGAAAGTGGAGCTTTATTATCTGCTGGAGTTGTTGGGGTTTGATGGTAGAATAGCAGAACAAAAGTTATGCAGCAAAGCTGTTCGGAAGGATGTTCGACATTGGAACATAAGTGTCATGATAACTGCCTGAGCACAAGGAAAATGGACAAGGGAGAGCCAGTGGATGTAGGGTACCTGGACTTTCAGAAAGCATTTGATAAGGCCCCGCATAGGAGATTAGTGGGCAAAGTTAGGGCACATGGTATTGGGGGTAGAGTGCTGACATGGATAGAGAAGTGGTTGGCAGACAGGAAACAAAGAGTAGAGATTAACGGGTCCCTTTCAGAATGGCAGGCAGTGACTAGTGGGGTACCGCAAGGCTTGGTGCTGGGACCGCAGCTATTTACAATATACATCAATGATTTGGATGAAGGGATTCAAAGTAACATTAGCAAATTTGCAGATGACACAAAGCTGGGTGGCAGTGTGAACTGGGAGGAGGATGCTATGAGAATGCAGGGTGACTTGGACAGGTTGGGTGAGTGGGAAGATGCATGGCAGATGCAGTTTAATGTGTATAAATGCGAGGTTATCCACTTTGATAGCAAAAATGGGAAGGCAGATTATTATTTAAATGGTGTCAAGTTGGGAAAAGGGGAAGTACAACGGGATCTGGGGGTCCTTGTTCATCAGTCAATGAAAGTAAGTATGCAGGTACAGCAGGATGTGAAGAAAAACATGGCCTTTATAACAAGAGGAGGAGTATAGCAGCAAAGAGGTCCTTCTGCAGTTGTACAGGGCCCTAGTGAGGCCACTCCTGGCGTATTGTGTGCACTATTGGTCCCCTAATTTGAGGAAGGACATTCTTGCTATTGGGGGAGTGCAGCATAGGTTTACAAGGTTAATTCCCGGGATGGCGGGACTGTCATATGCTGAGAGAATGGAGCGGCTGGGCTTCTATATTCTCGAAACATATAAGATTATTAAGGGTTTTCACACGCTAAAGGCATGAAACATGTTCCCGATGTTAGGGGAGTCCAGAACCAGGGGCCACAGTTTAAGAATAAGGGGTAAGCCATTTAGAACGGAGATGAGGAAACCCATTTAAACACATTTCTAATACAGGTTATCAATAAAAAAAAGTACTACAGGACTAAATATAATGGAATTGATTTTCCCTTTCCAATTTTACATTCTAAACAGCAATTTCATCAAATGACAATTCATTAAAAACTGTAGTACACAGAGAGTTGTGAGTGTAGAATTCTCTTCCTCAGAGGGCGCTGGAAACTTTCAAGAAAGAGCTAGATAGAGCTCTTAAGGATAGCGGAGTCAGGGGATATGGGGAGAAGGCAGGAACAGGGTACTGGTTGGTGATGATCAGCCATGATCACATTGAATGGTGGTGCTGGCTCGAACAGCCAAATGACCTACTCCTGCATCTATTGTCTATTGTCATCTTACTGTGCTTACACATCAGAAGGACATTGATTAGGCATCAACATATGTGGCATATTGAGAGTGACCTAATGATGCCTTAATTGTCACACAAGTAGAGTTAATGAAGACCTTTGAGGTCTGTTAGAGTAGCAAACCCAAGTGCCTGCTTATATTGGTATCTTTGCAAATGAGGTTGACATCTTTGTTGGCTCTGAAAGAGAAGTAATTAGTAACCGCTAGAATATGCATTTGCTCACATAAGACATGAGATCCTTTTTAAAAAAAACTGGAGGAATTCTAGATTCATCCAGAGGCAAATATATTTATGACAATAGTGATATTGGGAAATATAGTTAAAAAAAAAGACTATATGGTTCACTTGACAACACCTCATATGATTTCCTAAGCCTTCTACAACACCGATTGCTTCGACTTGTCTAAGTTTATTTTAGTTCTGGTCACTTGTGTGTACTGGTTGTAGCTGCATTCCTCTGATGATTCCCAAGTCTCTTGTGGTTCTTATCCGTAGTATGCACACTTTGTGCTATAATGTATCAGAGCAACGTGATTAATTTCAGGTTACTGTATTAGCAAGAGTACGTTGCTGAATAAAGAACAAAACATTGACAATGTCAAGTCATTTTCAGGGTGGAAAGTTGTTATTGTAAATTATATATCTCAGTGCATCAGTGGACCATTATAAAACAAGAAAAAATAACGTGTTCTTGTAACATATCTGCATATGCATATCTGTATATACATTCTGCAAAGTTTCACGAGGGCATTACTATATGATACCTTTCAACGGACATGGCGAATGAGATGTAATAGCTCCTTGAGTTTTGTCTGTTCTGACTTAACTTGCATAATCAGCTCAATTTGGGATATAAACTCTTCCTTCTGTTGTTTCCATTATATGGACAGGGATCCTTCTCTCCAGCGATGCTACCTGTCCCGCTGAGTTACTCCAGCATTTTGTGTCTTTTGTGCCTTTCTTCGTACTTACCTGGACATTCAGTATCAAATATACTTATTCTGATGAAAGATAATGAACCTGAAATGCTAACTCTGTTCCTCTTTCCAATTATACTGCCTGACCTGATGAGCATTCGCAATAGAATTTATTGTCTTTATTTCAAATGTGGACCATTTGCAATTTTTTGCTTTCATCCTTTATTTGTTTGATGGTGTAGTATCTTAATTTAATAATGCCAATCACTGTCTTTAATCACGTCCATGCATTTGATTAATTTTCAAGCACATTGTTTAAATTTCACAGATTCCTTAATGAGCAATTCAGAAATTATGTATCAGTATCATTTTCTAAAATAGAGGAATAAGTGAAACGAACAATGTATTAATTAAATTTCAAAAACTGAGAATGATGATCACGAATCAGTCGGAATTAAATTCAGATTAATTTATTGTCAAATACCAGGGTGCAATGAAATGTCTTGTTCATGTGAAGCTCTCAAAATAAACAGTGTACATACAATCATGTTAAATAACTACAATAAATGTGATGAGTGCAAATTTGCAGATTGGTGCAAGATTGCAGTGCAATCCAAAGCAAGGAGAAAAAAAATCTAATTTAATGGTAGCAATACAAAAACTATTGGCAGTTGTTGATATGATACAGTTATACACCTAAAGCTACTTAAGACATGTATTTTTATAATGAAAGCTATAAAATAAAATCCTAAAGAACTCTCTAGCCTTTGTATAATTTCATGCCAAGCTTTCCGTGTATTTGAGCCAAGAGATTATCCTTTCAGATTTTGTCGTTTTCCATTTTTGTTTATTTGTGGTGTTCTCATGCTGTAGTCAGAGGTGCACTAATTGGTATCTCCACAGTTACTAAAGGAATCCCACAGTGATCACTGCTGAAGATCTCAGCTCTTTTAAATTCTATATTATTTAAATGAAGAGACCTTGTAGTTTATCTAGGTTTACTGATAATACTGAACTAACAATTGAAATACGACATGAGAGGAATGTAACAAGTCTGGTGAAATTGTAACCAGATTAAGCGAATGAGCTAGAAGGAGGTTAGCAGAGGAGAATATGGAAACATTTTAGGTTACCCAGGAATACAGAGTATATTTTAAAATGGTGAGGAACTAGTAAATGTTTGCATTTAGAAGGATCCAAGTGTACTTGCACAAGAAGTACAAACAAGTTAATATTTATATAGATAGGTTAGGTAGATGTGCAAATCATACTTTGCAATGTATTGCAGGGGGGACTGATGTACAAATAGTTCTTGCTGAAAAGATATCTTGCTTTGGTGACATAAAATCTGAAATTCTCAATACAGTTTTGGTGTTCAAGTCAAGTCAAATTGAATATCTTGTTATATGCGCAAGTACATTGCGGCATCGGTACAATTACAATTTAGATTCCAGCAGCATCATAGGCACATTGGCTCAGCATATATATTATCTACATAAATTCTGAAAGAGATGAAAGAAAAAGACTGTGTAAAAAAGCAAGACATTACTGCAAAACTCAATTAGACAAAACCCCAACCATGAAAGTGGAGGAGGTGGTCCATTGTGTTCTGTTGCCGAGGTAGAATTAGGGTTAGAAGTGGGTCAGTTTAAAAACTGATAACTGTGGGTAAATAGCTATTTCTGACTTTGGTGATTTCCAGTTTCTGTACCTCCTGCCAATGGTAGCAGTGAAAAGATGGCCTTACTCAGATGCGGGGGATCCTTGATGATAGATGTCGCCTTCATGAGGCAGTGCCTTTCAATGGTGGGAAGGGCTGTGCCAGTGATGGACTGGAATGCATCTGTCAGTATCTGCAGCCTCTTGTGTTCCTTTGCATTGGAATTTGCCATATCAGGCCACGATACAACCAATCAAAATACTTTATGGTGAAACTATAAAAGTGTGTTGGTGTATTGGGGACATGCCAAACTTCCTCAGCCTTCCAAGGAAGTACAGGAATTGGTGAGAGCATGATCAAGATGATATTGTCTTCTGTGATGTTAGCTGAATCTTTGAGGCAGAGCCTTCTACATATCTCTTCAATGGTGGTGAGGTCAGTACCCATGTTGGACTGGGCAGTGTCCACCATTTTCTGCAGTGTTCCTTATTCCTGAGCTTTTTCTTGGCTAGTTCTGATGTAATTTTTTTTCTTTGCAAATATGCTGCCTGAATAGCTAGACTCTCCTAACATTCTCATTTATCTCAGGTTTTTCAGCATTGGCTGTGTCTTGAATTTCAAGGTTCAAGCAAGATTTTATCTCTTCTCATTTTTATTTAAACCCAAGCCAAATAGGTTTGCTGTTTGGATTAAGGTCATACCATTGAATGGTTGGCCTTATTAACTCTTTCTCAGTTAATTTAAATAATTGTCATCCTCTTTTTCTTGGTTTCTACTCTGTCACTGACATTCATTTATTTAGGGGGGGGGGGCAGGCAAGATTTAAACTCAGTGACTATGAAAACTATGAAAGACTGGTAATATATTTCTGCAAGAAAGGTGTGCGACTGAAGAGATCCTCCTGGTGATAGTGCTCCCATGCACTTTCTGCCTTGATCCTTCTTGATGGTAGACGTCCTTTGTTTGGGAGATGCTGTTGAAGTAGCCTAGATGAGTAACAAGTCTGTTCAATACATGGTAAACATCCTAATTAGTGTGCACCCATGATGGAACGATTGATCATGTGGAATGGGTGGTAGGATGTCAATCAAGGGTGTTGCCTTGGATGATGTTGCACTTCTTGACAGTTGTTGGCACTGCAGACATTCAGGCAAGTTCATGGCATCCAGGAATATTCCATCATGTTCTTGACTAAGGCCTTGAAGATGGCGGAAAAGTCTTGCGGTGTCAGGAAGCGTATCATTCATTGCAGGAAACCCAGCTTCTGATCAATTTTGTACCCAAGTTGTTGAAACAGTTGTGTTTCTAGTCAATGGTGGGGGAAGTCAACGAAGGGCATGCCATTGAATGACAAGAGTAAGTAGTTAGACTCTTTCCTGGTGGTGATGGTCATTGCCTGGCACAGTTTGTGGTGCAAATATTACTTGTTACTCATTAACCCTTGCTCATTTCTGCCCACCTATCCTCTTCTCTGCGTCCATAAACATGTTTGGTTTCAAATTTTTCAAAACATTTTACATTTGTTCCAGTAAAAGGCCATTATCAAACATGAAATGTTAATTCCGTTTCTCTTTCTACAAATGATACCTGAACTGCCGAGTATTTCCAGCACCTTTATTTCAAATATTTCAGTTTTTATTTCAGAATCTGTAGTTTTACTTTGCTCGGAGGCACCACATATTATTAATGAAGCAAAGGAAATTATCTAACATTGTGATCATTTTCTATGGAGAAACCCTAGCTGGCCACAGAAACAGGAAATAATTTGGTTTACATAAATAGACTGGACACCAGAAATAGTTTTGCGGAAACACATCCACTTAACAAAGCAGCAATGAATATCCTCTGCATTTCTTGTCCATGCATCCTAAAATAACTAAGTTTCTTCTCAACTCTATATCGTCCATTGAAAAGATACAAAACATATATATATGATTTGAACATTTTGGGTTTCTACTATTGTACTGTATGCTGCCAGTCATGACCCAGTATAACCTAATGTCTATGTGTTAGAAGGTTATAGTTTTAGGGTTTTGAGCACATACTGTAATCCAGCCTGGCTTTTCAATGTAATATTGATATGCTGCAGTCATTTCTCAATTTCATTCCTTAAGATGGAGGATAAGAGCGGTGACATTTTACATTGTTCCTCTTGAAACAGCCTCCTCTGATAATTTTCCCTTATTATCCATCCATTCCGGTGCTGAGAAAGTCTTAGATCTAGCGTTGAGTGTCTCCTGTCAATCATCACTAAATAAAAGCAGCTCTCAAAAGTACTGATTTGTATTAAGCTCGGAACTACTAGCATGGCTGTGAGTAGTAAAAAACCATGGAAGCATAGCAATGGGAAGGAGGGGATCTAGGTGCAGCTAAAACAACGGGGATATTGTCTCCCCCTCCCAAGCAAACATCTAGTTAATGTTCGATCACTCGAGAACAAACTTGAAGAGATTAGAGCAAGTCTGCTGTTTCAAAGAGAAATCATGGAAAGCTGAGGTAGACAAAAATGCTGGAGAAACTCAGCGGGTGAGGCAGCATCTATGGAGCAAAGGAATAGGCGACGTTTCGGGCCGAGACCCTTCTTCAGACTCAAAATTCAGATGAAAAGCTATGCTCTTTGTTTCACTGAAACATGGCTTACCCATGATTCAACTGACCATGCCATACAACCTGAGGGATTTTTCATTTATCGTATGGACTGTATAAAATCCTCAGGCAAGGGGAAAGGTGGTGTATAAGCTTCATGATTACCACATTGATGTGACGGTTATAGCTCAAATCTGCTCCCCTGACTTGGGAATACATCATCATAAAATTGATTCCACTTTATCTACCAAGGGAATTCACCTCTACTATTTTTGTATTCAAATTAATTGAATGAATTACACTTGGTTGTCACTTATCTTGAGACAACAAACTCTGATGCCCTATTCATTATTGCCTGAGAGTTTACATTCAAGAAACATTAGGAATGCACACCCTAAATACTATCAGTATGTCCTCTGCTTCACATGAATTGTTAACACTCGAGACCACAGCTATGCCACCATTAACTACACTTATTGTTCAATTTTCACCCATTTTAAGGCCAGTCTGATCCTATTGGTGCTGCTTCATCTGGTTTACGGACAGAGATTGAATCGCAAGGCACCAACGATGAGAGTATTGCCACAGTGGTCTGAGAAGGTTGAGGATCTACTTCAGGACTGCCTTGAATCAGTGGACTGGGTCTCAGGGGTTATGGGGAGTAGGCAGGAGAAAGGGGTTGAGAAGGAAAGATAGATCAGCCATGCTTGAATGGCAGAGTAGACTTGATGGGCTGAATGGCCTAATTCGGCTCCTATCATTTAAGAACTGGAACATGTTCATGATCGCTTCATGCAGCCTGAATGAAAATACCTCAGTCGTCACTAGTTTCATCAAGAAAGGCATTGTCAACTGCATCCCAACAAAGAATATTAGGAAGACACAGTGCTGGTGTAGCTCAGCGGGTCAGGCAGCATCCCAGGATAAAATGGACAGGTGATGTTTCGGATTAGAACCCATCTTCAGACTGATTGTAGGGGGAGAGAAAGAAAGCTGCAAGAGGGGAGAGGCAAGACAAAACCTAACAGTTAAAAGGCCAACACAGGTGAGGAGGGTTATCTGATAAGTAGATGGTTGGACAAGGGCCAGAGATGAACAGACTGAAAGTGTGAGACAAAAGGATTGAAAAGTTGCAAATTGTGAAGCCCGAGGAAGGAAAGTGGGTGGAAAGAGAGGGGGAAGGGAGAATTAGGTGCGAGTCTAGGTGGGGCATGGGGCCAGAGGGTGGGAAGAAGGTGGTGGTGGGGGGGGGGGGGGGGTTCCTTGTTCTTTGCTGCTGATATCAGACTGCTGAACCAATCACCTCATCTGCAACTGCTTCCCAGAGATGCTACTACATGCTCTTGCTCTTAACTCCACCTCATTTGGTTACCCCCTTATTGCACTTTAATCTTTCTTTGCACTTCAAATTTCACTTCAGCATTTGTGTAGGAATGAACTGCAGATGTTGGTTTAGACCACTAATGATGTCTATCCACCTAGATGTCTATCCACCTAACATTTGCCAGGCGTTGTCCTGCTCCCATATTTTTTCTGGTTTTCTCTTCCTCGTTAAAATCAGTTTGAAGAAGGGCCCTAACTTGTAACATTGCCTATCGTTATCCTCCAGAGATGCTGCCTGACCCGCTGAGTTATTCCAGCACTTTGTGTTTCACATAATATTCCAGCATCTGGAATTTCATATGCCTACAAATTGCTGCCTTATAGCATCAGAGAATGGGATTCGATCTTGACTATGCTGCTGTCTGTATGGAGTTTGTACGTTCTCCCTGTGACCACGTGGATTTTCTCCGGATGCTCCGGTTTCCTCCCTCATGTGTAGGATAGTACTAATGTATGAGGATCACTGGTCGGTGCAGACTCAGTGGGTTAAAGGGCCTATTTTCATGCTGTATCTCTAAAGTCTAAAGTAAAGTCCAATTCAGTCTCCTGCCATGGATTTCCAACAACAATCTTGATTCAGTTGTCTCTAACAACCCTATCAATGTACTATTTTACTTATGCCATTTTTCCTCTCTTCTGTATGCCATAATTTATCTTCCATTTTATCATTTATCTTCCATTGTTGTTAATTTTATTTTAGTAACTAACTATTTAACTAACAATGTGCATCAATATCTTTATCCTTTTGGACTGCTATCAGAGGATAACGATTGAATGCCAATAGTAATTACCATTACTACTGCAGTCCTTGAATATGAACTTATGAATTGTGCTTTATCACTCTAAACCAAACATAGATCTATCATAAGAAAGGCCACAGTGCTAGAGTAACAGCGGGCCAGGCTACATCCCTGGAGAGCATGGATAGGTGACGTTTTAGATTGGGATCCAAGGATCCACTTTGCATTTTTTTTTTTGTAAACCAGCATCTGCAGTTTATTGTTTCCATAGATCTATCATGTAATGTATACTTTTGGCAAATGTGATGAAATGCAGAGTAACTAGCTGGGAGCCAGAAAATATTTTTCAGTCTTAAAATCCTTAGTAGCCACTACGTTGAATGGGTGGTGTTTTTTAATAGATAGAACAAATCAATTTGCTACTTTGTTAAAGACTATGATTTTACATGGCATATTTTAAGCTAATTCGCTTCTAACATGTGCGAAGTGGAGACTATATAAGGGGCTAGATCATGCAAATTAATTTCATGTCTGGCTCATTGACAATTTCTAGTTGCAGTGTGCACTACTCATTATACTCTGATGAGTCTACACAATCCATGACTGATTTTTGTAGCCAGTGCCTCTGGTGAACATTGTGCCACTCATTATTCAAAAATATGCAAGGGAGAGCAACCATCCTTGAGCTCCCTCTGACCCCATTCGATTTTTTCCCCCCTAACTTGCAAAGACCCAGACTGAACTAGAAACTCCATTCTTTCTTAGTCTTGCTCAGTAGGAAGCCTCTTCCCAATCAATGATCTGAAACATTTCAGTGGAGCCTGCCAAGTTGAAAGAAGAGGGCACTCATTGAAATACATGCTCAGGGATTAAGCTACTAATGGTATGACGAAGGACTGGAAACGGTTTAGATTCATCAGCGGGTAGTGTCAGGAGATGAGCAGTTCAGAGCTTGCCTGGGGACTTTGCTGATTCAGCCACTTTGCAATCAGAAGTAAAGGTGAGTACTGTCAATTACATCTGTAACTGCTGCATCACACATCAGAGAATTCAACCAGCATGCTAAGTATAATAAAACTATCAGATCTCCAGCTGTGAAGCTATACAATCGAGTCATATCTCCTGAGGAAATTCAACTAATTGTCTCATAAAGAAGCAATCAAAACTCCTATTTTCAACTGTTTACGGAAGTTTTTTTGAACAATTTATTTTAAATTTGAATATTTTTAATATCCTTGACATGTAACATAATGCACAGAATATAAATTACAGTGATCAGCTCAGCCATTCAAAGGATGCTTCCCAGAACCTTTCATCTCCACCGCTGTTAAACATGCCTCAATATTCCAAAATGAATGTGTTTAAATGGTAACTAGCCAGAAGGCAAATACAGGTAGTACAATCTTCAAACAATTATGTAACCATAAATATAATTCCTGTTTTTAAAATTGGAGTTATACTTAGTAAAGTATATATACAAATCAAAATAATTAATGAAATTTAATTCTTTTGTCTCACTTTTTTATCACGGATGTCTCTCTGTCTTGTAACACCCACAAACACATTTTGTGAATAAAATAGCACAAAATGTCAAAATTGCATTTTTTTCAAAGAGTGGAATGCCCTCAGTTAAGTGGAATCTGCTATAAAAAATGTAGTGGGTCAAGCAATATCAGTGAAGACAAAGGGATAGTTGACATTTCAGATGTACAGTGGCTTGCAAAAGTATTCATATCCCTTAAACTTTTCCACATTTTGTCACGTTACAACCACAAACGTAAATGTATTTTATTGGGATTTTATGTGATAGACCAACACAAAGTGGCGCATAATTGTGAAGTGGAAGGAAAATGATACATGGTTTTCAAATTTTTTTACAAATAAAAAACTGAAAAGTGTGGCGTGCAAAAGTATTCAGCCCCCTTTACTCTGATACCCCTAAATAAAATCCAGTGCAACCAATTGCCTTCAGAAGTCACCTAATTAGTAAATAGAGTCCACTTGTGTGTAATCTAATCTCAGTATAAATACAGCTGTTCTGTGAAGGCCTCAGAGGTTTGTTAGAGAACATTAGTGAACAAACAGCATCATGAAGCCGAAGGAACACACCAGACAGGTCAGGGATAAAGTTGTGGAGAAGTTTAAAGCAGGGTTAGGTTATCAAAAAATATCCCAAGCTTTGAACATCTCACGGAGCACTGTTCAATCCATCATCCGAAAATGGAAAGCGTATGGCACAACTGCAAACCTACCAAGACATGGCCGTCCACCTAAACTGACAGGCCGGGCAAGGAGAGCATTGATCAGAGAAGCAGCCAAGAGGTATAGGTAACTCTGGAGGAGCTGCAGAGATCCACAGATCAGGTGGAAGAATCTGTCCACAGGACAACTAATAGTCGTGCACTCCACAAATCGGGCCTTTATGGAAGAGTGGCAAGAAGAAAGCCATTGTTGAAAAAAAGCCATAAGAAGTCCAGTTTGCAGTTTGCCACAAGCCATGTGGGGGACACAGCAAACATGTGGAGGAAGGTGCTCTGGTCAGATGAGACCAAAATTGAAGTTTTTGGCCTAAATGCAAAAAGCTATGTGTGGCGGAAAACTAAGACTGCACATCAATCACCCTGAACACACCATCCCCACTGTGAAACATGGTGGTGGCAGCATCATGCTGTGGGGATGCTTTTCTTCAGCAGGGACAGGGAAGCTGGTCAGAGTTGATGGGAAGATGGATGGAGCCAAATACAGGGCAATCTTGGAAGAAAACCTGTTAAGAGTCTGCAAAAGACTTGAGACTGGGGCGGAGGTTCACCTTCCAGCAGGACAACGACCCTAAACATACAGCCAGAGCTACAATGGAATGGTTTAGATCAAAGCATATTCATGTGTTAGAATGGCCCAGTCAAAGTCCAGACCTAAATCAAATTGAGAATCTCTGGCAAGACTTGAAAATTGCTGTTCACAGACGCTCTCCATCCAATCTGACTGAGCTTGAGCTATTTTGCAAAGAAGAATGGGCAAAAATTTCAGTCTCTAGATGTGCAACGCTGGTAGAGACATACCCCAAAAGACTTGCAGCTGTAATTGCAGCGAAAGGTGGTTCTACAAAGTATTGACTCAGGGGGGCTGAATACTTTTGCACGCCACACTTTTCAGTTTTTTATTTGTAAAAAAATTTGAAAACCATGTATCATTTTCCTTCCACTTCACAATTATGCACCACTTTGTGTTGGTCTATCACATAAAATCCCAATAAAATACATTTACGTTTGTGGTTGTAATGTGACAAAATGTGGAAAAATTCAAGGGGTATGAAAACTTTTGCAAGCCACTGTATCTGCTGCACTCAGTTTCTCATTATAAAATGAATGAGGTCGCAGTGATAAATGTAAACCACTGCAGCCACTAGAAATAAGAGAAGGCTCGTCAATCAGCATTCTGAAGAACGTTGTCTAGATGAAATCCTATCACAATGTCTTGACATTCAACTGCTAACTGACACTCAGACAGTCAATGATGGAGTGCAGTGACAGTGTACATTTCCTCATGGGGTTGTAGGTGAGGCTGCTGTCATCTTACTGGCCTGGAAATTAAATTGGACAAAATTATTTTTGTCAGTCCCTGCCCCTGGCCTCTCTCCCCATGATCTTCCACACCAGCCTGTGGCCCCAGGCTTGCTTGTTTTTCTTTACCTGATCTGAAGTGGCACAGAATATGAAAGGAAGGCTTTCTCTCAGATAAGGCAAATTCAACAGCAGCCAACACACCAGATTCTGGGTATCACTGAATTCCCAAGTTGGTGGCTCAAGACAAAAACTGTCATCAGAGTGTCATTCGATGACAAACTAACACAGCTCCTAATGAGCTGGTGTGGAGAATGCTCTTGAAGGAAAATACAGAGAAGGATTTCTGTACGAGCATTTCTTCAAGCTAGCTAACTTTTCTCAGTATTTTGAACTTCTCAAGCATCTTGGACTTCAACCTTGTTGATGGAGACACAGATGACTAGGACAAGAAGGTAATAACAATATTCATTTTTGCTGCACAATCAGTGCCTGGTTGATGTTACTGCACATGATAATTGATTTCTCTCTTCCAGGATAATGAAGAATAGGAACTGATTTTGCCACAGGATATCAGGCAGAGCAGTCAGACAAAGATGCATGGCTGGAACTGTCTGCAGACATATATGTTGGTTCTTCTGGCTTCAGATTCAGAGAAACATCTGACTGTTATTACAGGAATCTGCAGCAAAAAAGAAGAGCAATGGAAGTACTCAGTAGGTCAGGCAGCATTTGTGGAAGGAAATGGACAGTCAAAATTTTGGTCTTCTGGACTAAAAATAAGTAACTAACAAAATATATTCCATTTGTCTCATAGTTTAGTTTTATTTTAATACTTTAATCTTCCAAATATTTACAAATTGATACAATACAAAAGTTTCATGCACATTTCATATTTCTTCATGTATTATTTTTAAACAGAAATTAACCTGTGATATCAATAAATAATGTACTCCTACATTATGTTTTGTTGTTAAAATTTTATCTGTGGAGTTGATGATAGATTTCAAAGTTACAACAAAGTTATAGAGATTTCATTAGTGGATGGTGGGTTAGATCCCTGCTCAGATATAAGTAATTTGTTTTAATTTAAAAAAAAAATCTATTTGAGGGTAAGTGAGAAGGAATAGGTTACAGGGAAATAAATGGGGGAATGGGACTGATGAGACTGCTCTGACAGCTGGCATTGCCAATGGGCAGAATTGATTCTATGTCATGAGAAATATAAGATAAGGGATGTGATTTATCCTGAGAAGTCTAATGTTTATTAACCATGTCTATAGATCACGAGATGATAATGGTGTGTCTCTTTCCTGAACTGATAGATTTCATGGTGCTGTAACATGTTCTGTGAATTTGATCCAGTGATGATGAAGGAACAGCAGTATATTTCCAAATGAGGATTGTCCCCGTTGCCTTTGACTTGCCCTTTTTGGTGGTAGATGTGGTTGACTTACCAGATGCTGTTGCAGTAGCATGAACTAGTAATTGAAATTGGTTTTGCCGATGGTACTAATAGCAGCCACTGTGTATTTGTAGTGCAGGGTACCAATCAAGTAGATCGCTTTGACATCAATAGCATTCAGCTTCTTGAAAATTATTGTGTTTCATTTGTCTGGGCATCTGGTGAATGTCCATTACTCTCCTGTTTATTGCTTAAAGATGGTGCAAAGTATTTTTGGTGTGAGGGGGAGATCATTTTCAGTGTCAGTGGAGGTGGAATGTGTTATTTTAATGATACAAGTAACTTTAAGACAACTTGGAGAATAACTTTGCCAATAATTATTTGTTTTGAATACGTTATGTGTATGTCATATATACTTAATGAACTTCACTTCTGAATTTCAGTTTCAATTAAGTGAATGAAAATGAATTTTGGAAATGAAGTACAATGCACATTTGCTTCTATACTGCATCCTTAATATTAAATTCTATTACATAACTTACTAGGGAAGTTTGTAAATTATTCTTACTAATTATGACCTGTTCATATCCACTGAGAGTTTGAGAAGCCATAGCTTCTGTGCCAATATTTGAAGAGTTTGAGTCTCACAACTGACTCCATTTTGTTGTACACTCTTGATTTTTGGCTACCTTAGATTTGCTCATGGGCCTGACCAAAGTAGATATCCATCAATATGTTATTTACTCTTGCTGCGTATAAAACATCCACAGCCTTGTTTTTATGTGAGATTCCAATACCTATGAGGGGAACACTTGAAGTCTTCTACAACTAATGGGATTGGGAAAGGTGCAGGTGAAAACATTATTATTTAAATTATGACATTCCTTTAGGTTTTTGTAGCTTTAGTTAAAAGGGGCCATGTGTGTTTGATGAAAGTGGGGCAAATCAGTGGGTGGGAGGAGGTACATGATCAGATCAGATAAGTATTTTGGCCGATTGCTCACTCAATTTTGGATCCACAAATATAGGTGTATTAGGCTTCTGGTAGACTGTATACTTGAATAGGGGATGGATTTCAAATTTAGTTAATTAATTTGGATTAGACAGTTTTACACCATTGGCTCACAGCCACCTATTTACATTGCCACATTGAATTGCAGAATTAAAGTATGTTCACTTTTACTGATCAACAGTTAAAATCCACGTTCGGTAAGAGACCAGACTACAAGCTCGCTTCAGTCTCCAGATGCCCATCATAGAGTGCCTTGTTTCTGATTCTGAATGGCTTCATAATACATAGTTGGTACATGCTGAAATTGTTGGATTTTATTTTCACCTTGGAATATACCAGGCAACAATGAAAGAACAGTACAACTATGCAATTTAATCATGGAATGTTATTGTAAATTACAATGGACAATTTGATGTGAATGGAAAATGTGTGGAAACTCAAAATGGTTGACCTAGCATGAGTACTGACCATGTAACTTTAGTTCTTGATACATTCGGTAAAATTCTCTCAAAATGTATCATATTTTTGATAAGATTTATCCAAGTATCATGGGTATAAAATCTGCCAGGATATCACATAGTCCTGACAAATGTTATAATGTTAAACAAATAAAATGTTTAATTGAAATTTACCATTGACAGAGTCATGTAAGAGGAGAATGGTAGTTATATTACTTTTATCTTGTTGCTTGAAACGTAAGCGTTTCACTTTAAACCAATTGATTACTGATTATCTATGATGAGACATTATGGGAGAAAATCTTTAAACTGTCATTAACTTTTCAGTTTAAAGCACACATATAACCTAAAATGCTTGTTAATTAACAGTTAAAGTAACAAGATGTCCTAAGATTGTGAAATACCCTATATAAGTATCTCTCAGAAGCATTTGCATGCTATGAAATACTTTTGAAGAATAGTCACTTGAAAATTTATCAAACTGATGAGAAATAAAACTGCCCGGGGAATTTTTGTAAACTATCAGAAATCTATAAATAATGTTGCAGTGTCATTGTTGTGTCTAATTATAGAAATAGATGGGTCCAATTGTGTGAAGTTCTGATGCATTGGTCACAAAAAAAACCCCTCTCAGGCAAAGAACATTAGAAAGGCTCAATGCCAATTCTTCTCAATCTCTATATATTAATTGAATCAATATGACACCCTAATTAAGGAATATTTCATCTGTGTGTCCTTCTTTTCTACTAGAGATGGTAATAATCCACATAACTACTGCTAAAAGCTTTTAAGCCCCTTTAAGGGGGGGGGACGAGTCGGGCTACAGGAGTCTGGTGAACGACATTCTTGCCTATGGTGAGGTGAACGACCTAAGCCTCAACACAGACAAGACAAAAGAAATAATAATGGACTTCAGAAAAAAATCCACCCCCCCTGCAGCCCCTCATCATCAAGGGGACTGTGGTGGAGAGGGCTGACAGTTACAGATACCTGGGACTACAAATAACATCAGATCTGAACTGGACTTTGAACACTGCAGCCACAGTGAAAAAAGCCCAGCAGAGACTGTACTTCATCAGGCTGCTCAGAAAAGCTGGTCTGCACTGTCGCCCTCTCACCCAGGTCTACAAAGGACTGGTAGAGAGCATCCTCACCACAGGCATCACGGTGTGGTATGGAAACACCACACAGATAGAGAGGAAGGCTCTGCAAAGAGTCATAAAGACTGCTGAGAGGATCATCAGAACTGAACTCCCCTCCATGGACACAATCTACACACAGCGCTGTCAAAAAAGAGCAGGGAGAATCATTAGAGACACACTACGTCCAGCTCACTCCCTGCTCAAACACAAAAACTGCACATACAACCTCAGGCACAGACGAGCGGACAGTATCGCCACAAAAAGAACACGCTTTTTTAAGAGCTACTTCCCTGCAACAGTGAGACTCTTGGCCAAAACACAACAAAATGAACTGATGTCCTGATATAGTGTTTGTGCAAGCTACAATGCTCTATGTGTCTTCTGTGTGTCATTTTAAATTTAAAAAAATTTTTAAATTTTTAATTTTAATTTTTTAACGTAACTTGACTCTCTGAATAGCCGCACAAGAGTTCCTATGTGTGTAAGCACAAATGGTAAATAAAGTTTTTGACCTTTAAATATAAAATAAAAAAATTGAGTTCCATTGAAGTAGCAATGTTACAAAATTTTGAGATTTTAAAAATCAAGTTTGTAATTTATCCCATCAGATAAAGCATAAAAATAAGTTTAATTTGACACCTAATTCACTTTCATATCTCAAGTATTTAAAAAGTTATGGCCATTTTCATACTGGGAAATGAGCATCTTGTTCCCTATTGATTTTCTATGGACATAACAAAAAAGCTGTGATCGTGAACAGTCAAAAGCCCATAACTTTCTTAAAAATTAAGAGAACTGAATGAAATGTTCAGTTATCATAGATTGAAGCATTCTGAAACAAATATAAAATAATCTTACTTGGATGACCTGAAATTAAAGCATATAATTAGTTAGTTACCTAATTGTAGCTAATTTCAGACTTCAATTACTAGATCTAAACATCTATCCATTTCTTAATAAATGATTAACATTTTTAAATAGCCTAAATGTCCAAATAATATTCACAAATAATTCACAATAAAACATGATTTTTAAATCTCATTTACATTAATTTATAGGCCAAATGGAAGGAATTTAGTGTTCAATTGCTGTAAATAAATGCCCATTTAAATCAGCTTTCCAGTGGGTCCCTGTGGAACGCGCTGGTTTAGAACGTTCACATTGCGGTAGATTTGTGCCCCCAAATGCCGAGAAAAATACTGTGGGATATAATGGGCCCAAAATGAGCTACTCGCAATATTAAACTTTGTATAAAGGGATCTTTAGAAGCCCTTTTTAATGTAAAAATATGCAGCCTACCTTCAGTTATTTGCTTTATGAGACCCTGCGGTTGCTGGTGGTCGCGGGTTTAGAGATTGATTTTTAAACTACTATAACTATTATACGAGGCCTTTAAAACTAATAATAGCTTTTGCGACGGGGTCTTTCAGCGATTTTTCGTTAATAATTAACTAGGCTGAACATCTTCGATTTGAACAGCCTAGAGAAAATCGTGTTTTAAACCCGCCCCCTCTAAACGGCGCCAAAATCGCGCACACCCGCAGCGACAGATTTTCAGCGACGCTTCAGGTAGGCTTTGCAACATACCTAATTGAAGATAAATGAGCCCACCATTGGCATTTTGAATAGCTGTCTGTTGCTGTTCCATATGTTATATCTCAGATTTGGACCAAGTTTATTTTTTAAAAAAGGCTACAAATAATGTAACTGTTATCAGTTTATAATTTGGCCATTTGTGAACGCGCGGTATTTTCTATTCGATTTTTATGAATATATTAGACCAAAGGGGAACTGTTGGGTCCCGTCCCCTCAACGCGTGGTTGCAGTGGGGGGGGGGGGGGGGGGGGGGGGGGGGGGGGGGGAGGGGGCTGTGGCATCACACACACGCTAACCACAACCCCACACACACACTAACCACCCTCCACACGCACACGCACACACACACTAACCACCCCCTTTGATATTATACTTATTATTATATATTATTAATTCATTTATTTTATACCATCCCCACCTTATCCACTAACGCATAGCCCCTAACTTGCAATAGCTTCTGCAGATGGGGGGGGGGGGGTAAGAGAGAGAGGGGCAGAGAGACATATGGGCAGAGACAGAGAGAGAGAGGGGCAGAGAAGAGAGAGAGGGGCAGAGAGAATGGGGGAGAGAGAATTGTGGTTGAGAGAGGGTAGATAAAGAGGGGTGGGAGAGGGGGAGGAGTTGTGGGAGCAAGTGGGTGGCTCACGAGGTGGGGGGGTGTGGGCAGTTGTTGGGATAGGATTGTGGAGAGAGAAGGAGCAGGGGGTGGGCGGCCCCGGGCAGTGGGGGGCCGGGTGATGTCACTCGCAGCAAATGGAAGACAGCGTGCGTACCCATTGTGACGGCATCACGTCATCAGCCAAAGCCAGCCGTTTTATTTTCTAATTTTTTTCAGATTTTTGAACATTTTGATTAATAATTCGAGAAATAACGCATTAATTTTTCAGATATGGCAATTTTGGACCGCACGGGATCAATCTATCGAAATATGTAAAAAATTTACTGTTACCAGGTCATTTTTTTTGAGAAAATGTGATCTCACATAAAAAAAATTATTAAAACACAACCAAGATCAGAGTTTTATAGTTATAGCTAGACTAAGTGGGTTCACACGGGAGGGCTTGTCCCACAGAGCAATATTCCACCTCTCCACCAATTCCAATATTGGTGGCCATTGGGGGGGGGCTTTCTGGAGCGCTGGTATGGGTGTTGTGGGCTGAAGGGGCTGGTCTCCAGAGGGCTAGTATGGACATTGTGGGCCAAATGGATTCTTGGGGTGGCAGCTCAGTCCCTCAAGCCTGATGTGCTGGGAGCTCACTCACGCTGGTGGGCTGGCAGTTGACTCATGGCTATTCCTTGAAATTCCATTTCAAGCAGGGTGCAAGACCACCAAATTCAAATGCAGTTTCAAACCATTTCAAGCAGGGTGCAAGGCCACCAAATTCAAGTGCAGTTTCATACCACTTCAAGCAGGGTGCAAGGCCACGAAATTCAAATGCAGTTTCATACCATTTCAAACAGGGTGCAAGGCCACCGCATTCAAATGCAGTTTCAAACCATTTCAAGCAGGGTGAAACCACCATAAAACCACATAAAACACCACACTCAGTTCAGTAGACATTGAGTGTGTTCAGTTGATTCACAGCTCAGACAGAGTCGTGACCTCTTCCTCCTACATCATGCAGAGACTGAGCCACACCAACACTTCCGGGTTTTATAATCCCTCCCCTCTCCCAACGGAAATGTGTGGTTTTCATGGCGTGATTGACAGGAGAGACAACCATTTGCGATGCTTTTATTTCAACCCAAAACCCCACCCAACCATTTGCAGTGCTTATATGTCAACCCAAAACCACACCCACCGTTTGCATTGCTTTTACTTCAAACTAACCCCATTTTCATTTTCATTTTCATTTTCAAACCACATTAAGGGCACTCAAGATTAAGGGCAGCAAAACCACTCTCACGGTTTAGTAGACATGTGTTCAGTGTTATTCACAGCTCAGACTGAGAGACGTGACCCTCTCACTTCCCCATCTTACAGAGACTGACTGAGGCACAACACTTCCGAGTTTTATAGTCCTTCCCCCCTCCCACCGGCAGGGGCAGCAGAGAGAACGTCAACATTTTAAAAACATTCATAACTCTTTTATGTTTCATCGATGGGAAAAATCCTCTTGTCCTGCGCAGCGGAGGGGAACTCTGAGTAAGCTGGCCGAAAATCCTAGCCGTAAGTGGCAGCGTTTTTTCTAAAATCATGAAACAAAAAAACAGGAAGTGGTCAAGATCTTACTTTTAGTAATATAGATAGGGATAGCATATACTCATCTGGTAGTATTTTGTCGGCATGCTAATTACAGCATATAGCAATTTGCACAGAATTAAAATACTATAAACAGTCCACTGAGATGTAATTCTCAACTTTGTGTCAAAAGCGTCCTTAGCCTGGCACTCAAGTGTAATTGAAATACTGACAAATGCATTGCTATGGAAATTTGGCAAACTGCCCTTTATCCATCCTGTAGAAGCAGAATAAGAGCTCTGACACCACCTCATATATTCCTCTGGAGGATGACATCATCATACACTATTAGGCCTCCAGTCACTTACCCCATTTTCTCTGGAAATGTTCCCTCCTACAGCATCCAACCTTAGAGCCTCCCAAGGTGCACAGCCCACTTATACCTTCTTTCTGGGAAACCCATCATTTCAGCCTATTTTTATCGCACAGAAGTGAATTCCTTGATTCGAGTCTTTCTCCTTTCATCCAGGCTTTCCTACCTTCATCTGCCCCACTAACAACATATGAAGATAGATACAGGAGTCAGCCACTAGGACCTTCAGACCTGTCCCACCATTCTATATGTTCATGGTTGATCTGCCCCAAATGTCACTTCCTCTTCTGTGCCAGTTCTCCACAGCTCTCAATTCCATGATTTTTCAAAAATCTATCTATTTCCTCTTTAAATACTAATGGCATTTCTTACATTCACAGAAAATATATCGTCCATATAAACTCCTGCATTCCTATCATTCACAAATCATAACATTCTTTTGAAGAATAACTGCAAATTACTTCCAATCCAATACTCAATGTTTAGTGCTCCTAATGCGGCCTCCACTACATTGCATATTTGCTGACTATTTTGAACAACATCGCTATTCAATTGGACACAAAGTGCAGGAGTAACTCAGCATTGCTGGAGAATATGGATAGGTGATGTTTTGGGTCGGTTCCCTTCTTCAAGCATGCTGACTGACCGGCCCAATTACTCCAACGCTTTGTGTCTTTTCCTGTAAACTAGCGTCTGCAGTTCCATGTTTCTACATTATCACTATTCAATTTATAAGAGTAGCTATGAGCTTGCATTGCCTTCATTTTAACTTTCTACTCCATTGTGACCTCTTGTCTTTGATCACGTACACTGCTCCAACAAATGCAAGGTTGCGAACAACATTTCACCTTTGGCATATTATAGCCATCTCAACGTTAAATTTAACCTATTTGAGGTAATCAGCCATTCCAATCTGTATCTCACAGCTCCAACATTCAGCTTTCTTTTCTCATGTTCTGGTATTTAAGATTTATTTGTCTCCTCCCATTTACGCACTCTTCAGTTAATCGTCTTCTCTTTTTACCACTCACTTCTATCGGCTCATCAACACGTGTGTTATTCAATCCCTCTTGCTCTCAACCCTATTGCTTTACTTTTTATTTTGTCTGCTCCTTGTTCCTTTGAAGGTTGTTTCATTTCTTACTTTCACCTGTTCTGATGTAATAGATTGACCTGAGATATTAATTCTGTTTCTTTTTCTACATATGCTGCTGGTACACTATTTCTAGGAGTTTTTGTTTTATTTTAGATTTCCAACATCAGTATTTTTCTTTTGAACTCATTTTCACGTTAACTCAGACTTTGCTGAGAATTATTTGCAGTTCCAAATTAAACTGTTGGTTACTCTTACTGCAGATTTCAAGATGTTCAGAACACCCATACGTGTGAAACCTCTCAAAATCTTCTTGAAAATAGCATAATATCTTCACCACTATTCCTAACCCTACATCATTCAGATTGGAACATAGAAAATAGGTGCAGGAGGAGGCCATTCGGCCCCTTGAGCCAGCACCGCCATTCACTGTGATCATGGCTGATCATCCCAAATCAATATCCTGTGCCTGCCTTCTCCTCATATCCCTTGATTCCACTAGCCCCTAGAGCTCTATCCAACTCTCTCTTAAATCCATCCAGTGATTTGGCCTCCACTGCCCTCTGTGGCAGAGAATTCCATAAATTCACAACTCTCTGGGTGAAGAAGTTTTTTTCTCACCTCAGTCTTAAATGGCCTCCCCTTTATTCTAAGAGTGTGTCCCCTGGTTCTAGACGCCCAACATTGGGAATATTTTTCCTGCATCTAGCTTGCCCAGTCCTTTTATAATTTTATATGTTTCCATAAGATGCCCCCTCATCCTTCTAAACTCCAGTGAATACAAGCCTAGTCTTTTCAATCTTTCCTCATATGACAGTTCCGCCATCCCAGGGATCAATCCCGAGAACCTATGCTGCACTGCCTCAATCACAAGGATGTCCTTCCTCAAATTAAGAGACCAAAACTGTACACAATACTCCAGATGTGGTCTTAACAGAGCCCTATATATCTGTAGAAGAAACTCTTTACTCCTATACTAAAATCCTCTTGATATGAAGGCCAACATTCCATTAGCTTTCTTCATTGCCTGCTGTACCTGCACGCCAACTTTCAGTGACTAGTGTACAAGGACACCTAGGTCTCGCTGCACCTCCCCCTTACCTAACCTAACCCCTTTGAGATAATAATCTACCCCCTTGTTTATGCCGCCAAAGTGAATAACCTCACTTTTGCCCACTCACTCAACCTGTCCAGGTCACCCTGCAACCTCCTAACATCCTCTTCACAGTTCACACTGCCAACCAGCTTTGTGTAATCTGCAAACTTGCTAGTGTTGCTCCTAATTCCCTCTTCAAATCATAAATATATATGGTAAACAGTTGCGTCTCCAACAACGAGCCTTACGGCACTCCACGCGCCACTGCCTGCCATTCTGAAAAGGACCCGTTCACTCCTACACTTTGCTTCCTGTCTGCCAACCAGTTTTCTATCCAAGTCAAGTCAAGTCAAGTCAAGTTTATTTGTCACATACACATACGAGATGTGCAGTGAAATGAACGTGGCAATGCTCGCAGACTTTTGTGCAAAAGACAAACAACCAAACAACCAAACAAACTATAAACACAATCATAACACACGTATTCTTTTACATAATAAATAATGGAAGGAAAAACATTCAGTAGAGTTAGTCCCCGGTGAGATAGGCGTTTACAGTCCGAATGGCCTCTGGGAAGAAACTCCTTCTCAACCTCTCTGTTCTCACCGCATGGCAATGGAGGAGTTTGCCTGACCGTAGCAGCTGGAACAGTCCGTTGCAGGGGTGGAAGGGGTGTCTCATGATATTGTTGGCTCTGGAGTTGCACCTCCTGATGTATAGTTCCTGCAGGGGGGCAAGTGAAGTTCCCATAGTGCGTTCAGCCGAACGCACTACTCTCTGCAGAGCCTTCTTGTCCTTGGCAGAGCAATTCCCAAACCAGATGGCAATGTTCCCGGACAAGATGCTTTCCACCACCACTGCGTAGAAGCACTGGAGGATCCTCGGAGACACTCTGAATTTCCTCAATTGCCTGAGGTGGTAAAGGCGCTGCCTTGCCTTACTCACGAGTGCTGAGGCGTGTGATGCCCATGTCATATCCTCGGAGATGTGGACTCCCAGATATTTAAAACAGTTCACCCTATCCACAGGATCCCCATTTATCCTCAATGGAGTGTACGTCCTCGGATGATGTGCCCTCCTAAAGTCCATGATCAGCTCCTTCGTTTTTTTGATGTTCAAGAGGAGGCTGTTATCCTGGCACCAGAGTGCTAGACCAGCCACCTCCTCCCGGTAGGCCTTCTCGTCGTTGTCTGAGATCAGACAACGATCCGTCAACACCCTATCCCCAATACCATGTGCTCTAATTTCAGTCAACAGTCTCCCGTGCGGGACCTTATCAAAGGCTTTCTGAAAGTCTAGATACACTACATCCACCGGCTCCCCTTCATCCATTTTACTTATCACATCCTCAAAAAATTCCAGAAGATTAGTCAAGCATGATTTCCCTTTCATAAATCCATGTTGACTTGGACTAATCCTTCTACAGCTATCCAAATGCCCCATTATTACCTCTTTAATAACTGACTCCAGCACCTTTCCCACCACCGAAGTCAGGCTAACTGGTCTGTAATTCCCTGTTTTCTCTCTCACTCCTTTCTTGAAAAGTGGGATAACATTAGCTATCCTCCAATCCACAAGAATTGATCCTGAATCAATTGGACATTGGAAAATGATCACCAATGCATCCACTATTTCTAGAGCCACCTCCCTGAGAACCCTGGGATGCAGACCAGTCCTCTACCCCCTTAGATCCTCTGTCCTACAGTACATCTGGGAGATTGTTTGTGTCTTCCTTAGTGAAAACAGATCCGAAATACCTGTTCAACTCTTCTGCCATTTCCTTGCTACTCTTTTTCCCTTAACAAAAGGTGGTTGCAAAACTTACAGGAAAGCATAAAGTACTTCATGTTTCTCTGACAGGAGCATCCAATAATTCAATCAACCTACCTGAGCACCCTGTGAAGCATGACTTGTCTCACCTTACCAGAACTTGTGGATCTCATATAGTCATCTCCGAATCTTGAGAACTGTAATTTCACAATGCCATCTGAGAGGCTACCTAAGAAATATGATGGTGCCATAACCAAGGGATGGATCAGGCATGTAAGTCATCACTACTTGCAATTCCTCTGGTTAGTTTCCATTAGATGCTAATTGAAACTGGAGAGAGTATACATTCATGGGCTTATCACCAGTAATATCTCAAAAACTTGGATTGTTTCACCTCCATGAAAAAATAGAACTGAAACTGGCTTCTGAGTTGAACCTCAATAGTGGTACAGCAGTAGAGCTGCTGCCTTACAGTGCCAGAGACCCAGATTCAATCCTGACTATGGGTGCTGTCTGTCTGGAGTTTGTACGTTCTCCCTGTGACATGCATGGGTTTTCTCTGGGAGATCCGGTTTCCTTCTATATTCCAAAGATGTACAGGTTTATGGGTTAATGGGCTTAGTATAATTGTAAATTGTCCCTAGTGTGTGTTGGGTTGTGTTAGTGTATGGAGATCATTGGTCAGCGCTGAGTTGGTGGGCTAAAGGGCTTTTTTCCGTGCTGTATCTCCAAACGATACTAAACTAAGGATCCTAAAATAGTTTTGCAGTTTTACTGGGATAAAATAGAAGCATTGCCTTAATGGTAAAAATACTACAATTCTTTATTTGTTTCCAAATGCACAAGGCAATGGGTCTGTTCATAATGCATCACTTATTTGTGATGTTTTCATGGGCACCACTTTTGTAGCACTTTTGGTTCTTATCCCACAGTAAACAAAACAAGTTTTGTAAACCAGTTTTTGGAAGACAGACAGTTTCTTTGACTTCCTGCTGATTTTTAAATATCCAATTAAACAAGCATAAGCTCTGTAGGATTCAAGTATGTTGCAATTAGCACAAAGTAAAGTAGTAGGAAAAATGATTTATTTATAAAATTGATGTAAGATTATGCTTTTTACAGTGCAGATAATACTGCTATATTTTATGTTCTCATAACTCAAATTGGTTATAACGAATTAGGGAACAGTATTTGCATTACATGTTTATATTGTGATCATGATTGCAGTTTCAATCTATTCTCTCAAGGCAACTACAGCCTCGTCTGTGTATTGCGACTTTCAATAACATGAGGTTTTATAGTCCGTCCAGGCCGGCATAACTTTTATTCTTGGATTATAAACTGTACAGTTTATTGCAGTTTGCACAACGTTGAGAAGACGATACTGATGTATTTGGTATAACGCAGCAGGACAGGCAGTATCTCTGGAGAGGAATGGGTGATGTTTCGGGTTGAGACCCTTCTTCAGACCCAAAACGTCACCCATTCCTTCTCTTCAAAGATACTGCCTGACCCGCTGAGTTACTCCAGCATTTTGTATCACTATCTTCGGTGTAAACCAGTATCTGCAGTTCCTTGTGTATTGTGTGTCAATCTGCAGTTCCTTCCTGCAAGTGATGTCTTTGGTGTGCATTTTGATCTGTCATCTTTAGCTCTTAGGGCTACAGGAATCAGGAGTTATAGGGAAAAAGCAGGAACGGGGTACTGATTTTAGATGATTAGCCATGGTCATATTAAATAGCGGTGCTGGCTCAAAGGGCTGAATGGCCTACTCCTGCACCTATTTTTTATGTTTCTTAGGAATGTTACTATCACCTTAAAGCAGAACTACATATACATAGCATCATGACATGCCAAATTATTTACCAGGAGCAGAGTACAAGTAATTCCAATAGATCTCCAGTTCAAATTTTTTTTGTTTTTTGTTTTTCTGATTTTTGGATGGAAAAAAGCCAAGTAAAAATATTTGTATTAATATTTACAAAATACCATGTATGTAGATGGTGAGCAGTTCTTTAGGCTATAGTGAAAACCTTACTGGAACAAGTGCAATGAAAAAAAACATATTTTTCATGCCCAATATTTAGTCAATATTTAGTGTCCTGAGAACATAATGTTTACATGAAAATTACTTTGAATGTTTCCAGTGAATACTCAATGCATAATTGGACACAATTGGTGCACAAAGATTTTTCTCTTTGTGCACCATCTCTTATTTCCTCAATGTTAGTTCTCCATTGCACTCTTTCATCTTAAAATGCATATCCCATAACTACTGTGGACTTAAAGTATGTACATTCTATATGTACTTAATCACATGCTATTATATTTTTTCCATTCACAACTCATCTATATTACTAAATCTCTGTTCTTGACCGCTTTTGGCCTTCTGTGCTGCGATTACCGAGAGAACGACGCCACCTTGCTCAGAGCCCCCCTCCGTCGCATGTGTGCCGAGGATTTTTCCCGTCGATGAAAAATGACAGAGATATCAATGTTTTTACACAATTCCCCATTCTCTCTGCTGCCCCTGCTGGAGGGAGGGGGAGGGACTATAAAACCAGGAAGTGGTGTGCCTCAATCAGTCTCTGCAAGTGGTGTGCCTCAATCAGTGTCTGCAAGTGGTGTGCCTCAATCACTCTGCAACATGGAGGGCACGCTGAGCTCTGAATGACATTGAACACATTTCTTCACACCTGTGAGTAAGTATCCTTAATGTGGTTTGAAAATAAAATATGGTTAGTTTGAAATAAAAAAGCACTGCCTGCAAATGGTTGTTTGGGGGGTTTGGGTTCCTCTCTCTCCCCACCTCTCTCTCTCCCTATCCCTCTCTCTTTCTCTCTCTCTCCCCCCCCCCTGTCTCTTTTCCCTTCTCTCTCTCTCTCTCCCCGTCCTCTCTCTCCCCATCCACACCCTCTCCTCTCCCCCCCCTCTCCTCTCCCCCCCCCCCCCCCCCCCCCCCCCCCCCCCCCCCCCCCCCCCCCCCCCCCCCCCCCCTCCCCCCCCCCCTCCCCCCCCCTCCCCCCCCCTCCCCTCCTCTCCTCCCCTCTCCTCTCCTCTCCCCTCCTCTCCTCTCCTCTCCTCTCCTCTCCTCTCCTCTCCTCTCCTCTCCCCCCTCTCTCTCTCCCCTCTCCTCTCCTCCCCTCCTCTCCTCCCCTCCTCTCCTCTCCCCCCCTCCTCTCTTCTCCCCCCCCTCCTCTCCCCTCTCCTCCTCCCTCTCCTCTCCTCTCCTCTCCCCCTACCTCTCCTCTCCGCCCCCTCTCCCTCTCCCCCTCTCTCCTCTCTCTCCTCTCCTCTCCTCCCTCCCCTCCGTCCTCTCGCTCTCCCCCCCTCCTCCCCGTCTCCTCTCCTCCTCCTCTCCTCTCCCCCCCCTCTCCTCTCCTCTCCCCCCCTCTCCTCTCCTCTCCCCCCTCCTCTCCTCTCTACCCCCTCTCCTCTCCCTCTTCCACCCCTCTCCTCTCCCTCTTCTCCTCCCCCTCTCCTCCCCCCCCTCTCCTCCGTCTCCCCCCCTCCCACTCCCCTCCCCCTCCCTTCCCCCCACTCACCCCCCTCCCTTCCCCCCCCGATCACCCCTCCCCCTTCCCTCCCCCCTCCCCTCCCCCCCTCGCTCCTCCCCCCCTCTCCCCCTCCCCCTCGGTCCTCCCCCCTCCCTCCCCATCTCCTAGCCCCCCCCTCTCTCTCCCCCTCTCTCCCCCCTCTCCTCCCCCCCATCCTCTCCCCCCTCTCTAATCCTCCCCCCTCTCCCTCCCGCACTCTCTCTTCCCCCCTCTCTCCCCCTCACTCGGTCCCATCTCCTCCCCCCTCTCTCCACCCCCACTCTCTCCCCCCCTCTCCCTCTCCCCTCCTCCCCTCCCCCCCGGCCCCTTCCTCCCTCCCTAAACCCCCTCCCCTCCCCACCCTCTTCCCTCCACCCCCTCCCCTCTTCCCCACCCCCCTCCCCTCTCTCCTCCCCCCTCTCTCCTCCCCCTCTCTCCTCCCCCTGTCTCTCTCTCCCCGTATCTCTCACCCCCTGTCTCTCTCTCCCCTCCTCCCCTCCATTCCCTCCCCCACCCTCCCTCCCTTAAACCCCCTCCCCTCCACTCCCCCTACCATCTTCCCTCCACCCTCCCTCATCCCTCCCCCTCCCTGCTCCCCACCCTCTCAGCACCCCCTCTCTCTCCCCCTAACTTTCACCCTCTCTCTCTCCTCCCCTCCTCCCCCACCTTTCCCCCCTCACCCACCCTTCCTCTTCTCCTCCTCTCCACCCCCCTCTCCCTCTTGCCCCTCTCTCTGTGTTTCTTTCTCTCTCTCTCTGTCTCTGCCCCTTCTCTATCTGCTCTCACTCTCTACCCCGCACCCCCCCCCCCCCCTCTCTAGATGTGACTGCAAGTTGGGGGCTATGCGTCAGTAGATAGGGTGGTTATGGGGTAAAAGGAGCAAATTAATAATATTAATATAATATCAAGGGGGGTAATTAGCGTGAGTGCAGGGGGGGGGGGGGGATAGTTAGTGTGTGTGACGCTGCATGCCGCCTCCCCCCCCCCCACAACCGCACGTTGGGGGAACAGACCCAACGGGTCTGCACTTGGTCGAGTACATTATATTTAGAGAAGGTTGTACATTACAGGGAGAAAGGGTAATTGAGAAGCCACCTGTCCGCAGGCTCCCATTTGAAAGAAAAAAGATTAAATGCAGAAGAACCATAGAAGTTATGAGCATGGGGAAGTCAAAGCAATATCTTGAGACAATTTGTTTGTATCAAACTACTACAGCTCTTTTTCTTCATCCCAAATTGACCATCAGCTTCTTGTCATGGAGAATGCTATGATGATAGATTGTTCCGATAGATTCAGTGTTTAATAGCTTTTATCCCATCTCTCATTATTTACTTTTGGTTCTGACATTCAATTCAATTCAATTCAATTCAATTCAATTTATTGTCATTTGGACCCCTTGAGGTCCAAACGAAATGCCGTTTCTGCAGCCATACATTACAAACAAATAGACCCAAGACACAACATAATTTACATAAACATCCATCACATTGCTGTGATGGAAGGCCAAAAAAACTTTTCTCTCCACTACACTCCCCCCCCCCCCGATGTCAGAGTCAAAGTCAAAGTCAAAGTCAAAGCCCCCGGCGGGCGATGGCGATGGCGATGGCGAATTGTCCCGTGGCCATTAAAGCCACGCCGGGTGATGCAAGGTTGCGCACCGGGTCTTGATGTTAGAGCCCCCGGCGTGCATCAGTAACTCACTCTGATAAACCTAATTTATATGTAGTTAAGTGGATTTGAACACGTATTTCTTGATCAATGTCACATCAAATGAAATAAGTAGCTCCTTTAACAAATGCAGAAAATATTCGTACACCTTATGAAATAAATTGAGTCAATTTAACAAACAAAATAACTCAGATGGAGATGCAAGTGTCATTGGTCTGAAGAAGGATCCCAACCTAAAACTGTCTGTCCATTCCCTCTGCAGATGCTGCCTGACCCATGAAGTTCCTCCAGCACTTTGCTTTTTGCTACAAAATACCTCAGATGTTCAGATTGAATCCCAAGTGGAGACAATTGCCACTCTTCTACCTCCGTGAGTTACAAATATTGATAATTTTCAAAATTGTTGTCAACTAATAAACTCATTGCATATTATAGCAAGATGCGCAATTGCCTACTTTCATGGTTTGAAAGTAATGTTGTGCAGTCTAAATATTTAATGACTTCTACATTTTAAGTATCTAAAAGTACATGTTTAAAATTTTGAATCACCTCTGAGATCAGTAATCTTTAGAGTGTAGTTAATTTACACGTAAATGATCTCCCTCTACAAATCTACCCGTAACAGATGCATCATTATAGCAATGGTAGAAATTACTAGAACATAATCTGATTATGGACAAAATGCTGTCATCAAACTGAGGACACTCAATTGAGTTGTGAAACATGACAATCATTCCAAATAGAACTAACACAGAATAGATGTGGGAGCTCAAAACTGGGATGCTGTAGACAATCAGCAATAGCAGACTACTCAACCATGACCCCAGACCTCATCCCTGCTCTATCCTTCATTTTACTCATTCGAACCACAAAATTGTTAGGCAATGACCATCTCAAAAAAGAGACTCAAAGCATCTACATTCAGTGGCATTACCTTTGCTGAGGCATGCCTCCACACCACTACACCACATCCTGATAGTCACTGATAACTAGGAACACAACTAGACTAGTCATGTATATACTTTGGTACATGAGTAGGTGAGAGGCTGTATCTGGTGGTGACTGCTTCATCTCATGATACCTAAAGGCATATCACCATCTGACATGCACAAGCCAGGAACATGATAAAATGCTTTTCACTAGCCTTGGTGAGTGCAGCTCCAGCATAACTCAAGGAGCTTGACACAGCTGGACTGCTACTCCATTGTTCAATAATAGATGATGAAAATCAAAATGTGACAGGAGGATCCAGAATGTGTGAAGATAAAGCTCTAGATGTAAAAGGGGCAAAAACGGAAAGGAAGGGTAGTAAAAATCATCTGAAAGTGCTTTATCTAAATGCACGGAGTATTCGAAATAAGATAAATGAATTAACGGTGCAATTAAGTATATATAGTTATGATATCGTGGCCATTACGGAGACATGGCTGCAAGGGGATCAGGACTGGGAGTTAAATATAGAGGGGTACTCGACAATTAGAAAAGATAGACAGGAAAGAAAGGGAGGAGGGGTGGCCCTTTTAATAAGGGAGGGAATAACGGCAATAGAGAGGAAGGATATTGCGTTGAAGGATCAGGATAGTGAAACAGCTTGGGTACAGATAGAGAATAACAAGGGGAAAAAAACACTAGTGGGTGTAATTTATAGACCTCCAAATAGCTGTGACGCTGTTAGTCAGAACATAAATCTGCAAATAGTTGACGCATGTAAAAAGGGAACTGCTGTAATCATGGGGGACTTCAATTTTCATATTAATTGGGCAAACCAAACTGGGCAGGGTAGACTAGAGGAAGAGTTTATAGAATGTATTAGAGACGGGTTCCTAGAACAGTATGTCACAGAACCGACAAGGGGGGAGGCAATCTTGGATCTGGTCCTGTGTAATGAAGCAGGATTAATTAAAAATGTCATAGTTAGGGACTCGTTGGGAACAAGTGACCACAATATGGTCGAATTCCATATTCAAATAGAAGGGGAGCAGGTTGAAACTCAGGCTAGGGTGCTTAGTCTAAATAAGGGGGATTATGAAGGTATGAGGACTGAGCTGATCAAAGTTGACTGGGATAGCAGACTCAAGAATAAGACGGTACATGAGCAGTGGTGTACGTTTAAGGATCTACTGTATAACCTTCAAGAAAAATTTATTCCTATGAAGAAAAAAAGGGGTAAGGGTAAGAACAGTCAGCCATGGCTCAGTAAAACTATAAAGGATAGTATTCGGCTGAAGGCAAGGGCATATAAGGTAGCCAGAGATAGTGGGAGGGTAGAGGATTGGGAAGCATTTAAAGGTCAGCAAAAAATAACTAAGAGATTAATTAAGACGGGGAAAATAGACTATGAAAGGAATTTAGCGAACAACATAAAAACTAATAGTAAGAGTTTTTATAGCTATATAAAAAGAAAAAGGGTGGCTAAGGTGAACATTGGTCCATTGGAGGGTGAGACTGGAGAGGAGAGTTGTTGGTGGGGAACATGGAAATGGCAAAGGCATTAAACGAGTATTTTGTATCAGTCTTCACCATAGAAGACACAAAAAATATTCCAACGCTGGATAAACAGGGGGCGGTAGGAATGGAGGAGCTAAATACTATTAAGATCACCAAGGAGGTGGTATTAGGGAAATTAATGAGACTGAAGGAGGATAAATCCCCTGGGCCTGATGGATTACATCCAAGGGTCTTGAGGGAGATAGCGGTGGGGATTGTGGATGCATTGGTGATAATTTTCCAAAACTCCCTGGAGGCAGGAACGGTCCCAGTGGATTGGAAAATGGCCAATGTAACACCTATATTTAAAAAAGGAAGTAAACAGAAGGCGGGTAACTATAGACCGGTTAGTCTAACATCGGTGGTGGGTAAAATGTTAGAGACAATTATTAAAGAAACACTAACGGGGCACTTGGATAAACATGACTTCATCGGACAGAACCAGCATGGTTTTGTGAAGGGGAAGTCCTGTTTAACGAATCTGCTCGAATTCTTTGAGGAAGTAACAACCCGGGTGGATAAAGGGGAACCGGTGGATGTGGTATACTTGGACTTCCAAAAGGCTTTTGACAAGGTGCCACATAAGAGACTATTGCTAAAAATAAAAAATTATGGGATTGGGGGTAATATATTAGCATGGGTAGAGGATTGGCTAACAAATAGGAAGCAGAGAGTGGGGATAAATGGTTCATACTCGGGATGGCAACCGGTAACTAGCGGGGTTCCGCAAGGGTCGGTGCTGGGACCCCAGTTGTTCACAATTTATATAAATGATTTGGAGGAGGGAACCAAGTGTAATATATCAAAATTTGCGGACGATACAAAAATGGGAGGAAAAGTAGGGGATGAGGAGGATAGGAAGAGTCTGCAAAAGGATATAGATAAGCTAGGTGAGTGGGCAACAACTTGGCAGATGAAATTTAATACTAATAAATGTGAAGTCATTCACTTTGGGGAAAAAAAATGATAGGGCAAGTTATTTTCTAAATGAGGAGGAGCTGCGTTGTAATGCAACGCAAAGGGATCTAGGGGTATTAGTACATGAATCACTAAAAGTTAGTATGCAGGTGCAGCAAGCAATCAGGAAGGCCAATGGAGTTTTGGCCTTTATTGCTATGGGGATTGAGTATAAAAACACGGAGGTCTTGCTGCAGCTGTACACAGTATTAGTGAGACCACATTTGGAATACTGTGTACAGTTCTGGGGTCCATACTTAAGAAAGGATGTACTAGCCCTGGAGGCAGTGCAGCGAAGGTTTACAAGATTAATTCCTGCAATGAGGGGATTGACATATGAGGAAAGGTTAAGTAGGCTGGAACTCTACTCTTTGGAGTTTAGAAGAATGAGAGGCGATCTCATTGAAACATATAAGATCGTGAGGGGCCTTGATCGGGTGGATGCACCGAGGATGTTCCAAATGATCGGGGAAACTAGAACTAGGGGACATAGTTGCAGAATAAGGGGGGGCTCTTTTAAAACTGAGATGAGGAAGAACTTCTTCACCCAGAGGGTGGTTAATTTATGGAATTCACTGCCCCAGGGAGCAGTGGAAGCAGAAACGTTAAATATATTTAAGTCTAAAATAGATGGTTTTTTAGCTGCCAAGGGGATAAGGGGCTACGGGGAGAGGGCAGGGATATGGACCTAGGTATGGTTAGTATAGTAAGACCTGAGTGATCTCCTGGACAAGTGTCGATCGCCTGGATTGGGGTCGGAGAGGAATTTCCCGGATTTTTTTCCCGAATTGGACCTGGGTTTTTATCCGGTTTTTTGCCTCCCCCAGGAGATCACGAGGTTCTTGGGGTGGAGAGGGGTGATAGCGGTATAAAGGGGAGGGTAGTGTCTTGTGTTCTGTGTCTTGTGTCTACTGTTTGTGGGTAAGTGTGTCTGTTTAGTGTTCAGCCATGAGCGAATGGCGGTGCGGGCTCGACGGACCTGGTGGTCTACTCTCGCACCTACTTTCTATGTTTCTATGTTTCTATGATCAAAGTGCAGGATCAGTATGTTCCAGTAAAGAGGAGGGATAAGAATGGAAAGGTAAGGAAACTGTTGATAACCAATGAGGTTGTAAATTTGGTAAGGAAGAAAAAGGGGTCCATGTGTAAGAAGGAACTGCAGATGCTGGTTTAAACCAAAGGTAGACAGAAAAAGCTGGAGTTACTCAGTGGGACAGGAGCATCTCTGGAGTGAAGGAATGGGTGACGTTTTGGGTCGAGTCTGAAGAAGGGTCTCGACTCGAAATGTCACCCATTCCTTCTCTTCAGAGATGCTGCCTGTCCCGCTGAGTTACTCCAGCTTTTTGTGTCTATCTTCGAGAATCATTATTTCTTCTCTAACCACCAGCGAGGTCCCTGAGGTCTGGAGAATGGCCAATGATGTTCCTTTGTTTAAGAAAGGAAGTAGAGAGAATCCAGGGAACTATGGCCAGTGAGCCTCACATCAGTGGTAGGGAAACTATGGGAGAGAATTCTTCAAGATAGGATTTACATCCGTTTGGAAGAGAGTGGGTTAATTAGCGGTAGCCAGCATGACTTTGCACCCAACATCAAAAGCGGTACTGGCTATCAAAACATGGAGGGGACCGGGGGTCACAATTTTTTGGCGGCCACGTGCGCATGCACGCACACACGCGCACACACGCACGCACGCACGCACGCACGCACGCACGCACACACACACACACACACACACACGCGCGCGCGCGCGGCTTCTCCGCGCTGGCCATATTTCCCGCAAGTCCAGGAAGGCTGTAGGCTCACCTGGCGGGACAGGCAGAGTTGAGCTGGGTTTAGCGCTGTTTCTCTGCGCTAGCCCGTCTGATTCTCGACCAAAGATCCTATAGCGGAGGATCTTTGCTGCCGACCTCTCTGGCCACCCGTGGGGGGGGGGGGGGGGGGGGGGGGGGGGGGGGGGGGGGGGGGGGGGGTACTCAGGACAGCGCCGGAGAGCCGGCCGGGATCGATCCTGGCGGCGGATGAAGCGCAGGTCTGTGCCATGTCTCCCTCCTCCAATCACCGCGCTCTATCCTCAGTCCCACCCCCCCCCCCCCCACTCCTCCCTCCTCCTTGATTGAGTTTTTTGAGGAGCTGACAAAGAAGATTGATGAAGGTAGACTGGTGGATGTTGTATACATGGATTTTAGTAAGGTTATTGAAAAGGTCCCTCATGGTAGACTGATCCAGAAGATTACGTGCAGGATTCCTATGATTTGGTCGTATGGATTCGAAATGATTTAGGCAGAGAAGACAAAGGGTTGTAGTGGAAGGTAGATATTCTGAATAGAGGTCTGTGAACAATGGAGTTCCACAGGGATCTGTGCTGGGACCTCTGCTGTTTGTAATGTATATAAATGACCGAGACATAAAATGTAGATGGGTTGGTGAGTAAGTACGTAGGAAGGAACTGCAGATGCTGGTTTACACCAAAGATAAACACAAGAAAGACAAAAATAGATGGAGTAACTCAGCGGGAAATGCTGGAGTATTTCAGCGGGTCAGGCAGCACCTCTGGAGAAAAGGAATTGGTGATGTTTCATGTCGAGACTCTTCTTTTTCGGTAGGTGAGTAAGTTTGCTGATGACACCAAAATTGGAGGAGTTGCAGACAGTGAGGAAGGTTGTCAGAAGATACAGCAGGATATTGATCAGCTGCAGAAATGGGCAGAGAAATGGCAGATGGAGTTTAACCCAAACATCTCTGTGAGGTGTTGAACTTTGAGAGGCAAGGAGAGAGGATACAGTTAATGGCAAGACCTTTAACAGTATTGATGTGCAGAGGGTCTAAGTTCATAGTTCACTAAAGGTGGCTATACAAGTAGATAGGGTAGTACAGAGGCATATGGTATGTTTGCCTTCATTGTTAGGGTCATTAAGTACAAGAGACAGGACGTCATGATGCAGCTCTATAGGACGTTGTTTATGCCGAGTTTGGAATATTGTGTACACTTCTGGTTGCCTCTTTATAGGAAAGAAGCTTTGATGTGTGTGCAGAGGAGGTTTACCAGAATGCTGCCCGGATTAGATTTCAGCTACAGGGAGATGTTGGATAGACTTGGATTGTTTGCTCTGGAACATTGGAGTTTGAGGGGAGATGATAAAAGCATTGTGGGAGACATCAATAGGTGGTGGACAGTCAGAGAGTTTTTCCCAGGGTGGAGATGTTCAACATTAAAGGGCTTAGCTATAAGATGAGAGAGGGAATGTTTAGTGGAGATGTGTGGGGCAAGTTTTTTTATACTTGGGTGGTGGGGGCGCGGAATACATTGCCAGGGATGGTGGTGTACGCAGATATGATACTGGTGTTTAAGAGGCTTTTGGATAGGGACATAGAAATGCAGCAAATAGAGTGATATAGATGATGTGCAGGCAGAATTAATCAGTTTATGTGTCATACTCAGTGCACACATTGTGGGCCAAAGGCCTGTTTCTGTGCTGTACTGTTCTATGTTGTAATAATTCCATTCACCACATTTATTTACCAAGGCTATTTTGACAGCACTTTGCAAACCAATGACTTACACCACCAAGAAAGACAAGACCTTGAGGCAAATGGCACAATGCCATGTTTCCTTCCAAATCAAAAAATATATTAACTTGTAAACATGTTGACGTTTCTTCACTGTCATTGGGTCTAAATCTTGTACTCCTTACTCAAGAGTACTGCACAAGTACCTTCACTGGAAGGACTATATTGTTGTTTAAGAAAGTGATTATTATTCCTTCTCAAGGGCAATTTGGAATGGTCAATACTGTCCTTGACTACATCTAGTAAAACGTGCTTCAAAATATCCTCTTGATTAACTGAATTAGCAACAAACAATTCTTGGTTCTTGGTTTCTTGGTCCTCCAAAGTATTCCAAATGGAATTTAAACTGGAGGTGGTGGAGGGAGGACTTAAGCCAGAAAGGGTTATTGGGAAGAAAGAGCTACTTTAAATTTAGTTGCATCTGGTTGGGTAACTATAGTAGGGTGGAGATTATTCCATGCTTTAATTGTGCGGGGGAAGAACGAATTGCTGTATACATCTGTCTTTGTAGCTGGGATCACAAATTGGATCGAATGCCCTCGTCTGCTCCTAATTGGTTTGGGTTTGGTGTAGGTCTTGTAATCTATGTCGAGCTGACCATTTAACATTTTGTAAAAACAGGTGAAACGGTGAGCTTCACGTCTGTCTTGGAGAGGGTTCCACCCCAGAGAATTCAGAAGTTTGGTGACACTCGCTTCTCTCTCATGGGTGTTAGTAACAAATCAAGCTGCCTGTCTTTGGACACGTTCGATGGAAGAATTTTTTTTATTTGTGTATGGGTCCCATGCTGCAACTGCGTAGTCCAAATGAGGTCTAACGAGGGTGAAGTATAGCTTCTCCTTGACAGAAGTTGAACAATGATGAAAGTTGCGCCTCAGAAAGTTTAGGACACCTGTTGCTTCCTTAGTCTTTGACAAACGGATCTTAAAATATTTGGCATCCTTCAACAAGATTTAATTTTAAAATATTTTACAATTATTAGATATTTAAGATGACACAGGTTTGCTAATGTACAGTATTTTTATCAATCTATGATTAGGGTCCTTTTCTTCTATTCAGTAATCTCAAAGACAACTGTAGTTTTCAAATTAATGGATCAATCTTCACAAATAGTTATGAGTAGTAGCTATAACTAATTCCACCCTTGCATCAATCAGCAGCAGAAACAGGGGACAGTAGATGCTGATTAAAAAACCGCACAATCTGCTGGAGTAACTCTGCGGGTCAGTGTCTCCGGAGATGGAGTGGATCGGTGATGTTTTGGGTTGGGAGCCTTCCTCAGACTGATTGTAAGGAGGGAAAGAAAGGTGAAAGAGAGGAGGCGCAGGACAAAACGTGGCAGATAATAGGTGAAAACAGATGACGGGGGGGGGGGGGGGGGGTTGATAGGCAAATGGTTGGACAAAGGCTAGAGATGAAAAACAGAAGGTGTGAGACTAAAGGTTTGATGAATTGTGAATAGCGCAGAGGGGGGTAAGAAAGTGTGTGGGGGGGGGGGGGGGGTGGGGGTTGTTAATCGTTACCTAAAACTGGATAATTCAATGTTCATACCATTGGTTTGTAAGCTACTCAAGTGGAATATGAGGTACTGTTCCTCCAATTTGTGTGTAGTCTCCCTCTGGCAATGGAGGAGGCCTAAGACAGAAAGGTCAGTATGGGAATGGGAAGGGGAGTTGGTTAGCAACTGGGAGATCCAGCAGGCCTTAGCTGAGCACAAGTGTTTGACGAGATGGTTGCCAAGTCTATGCTTGGTCTCACCAGTGTACAGGAGCTTACGGGAACGCCAGATATAGTAAATGAGGAGCACGTGAACCTCTGTCTTTTCTGGAAGGACTGCTGGAATAGCAGTCCAGATAAAGGTGTGAGGGTGGTATAGGGACAGGTGTTACATGTCTTGCATTTGCTTAGAAAAATACCTGGGGAGGGCATGGTTTGAGTCGGTAAAGATGAGCAAACCCAGGGATTGTGGTAACTGTCGGATTCATCTTGGGAGCATATGCGGCCAAGCCAAAGGAATTGAGAGTAGGTGATTTGCATGAGGCAGGGTGGGAGGAAGTGTAGTCCAGATAACTAGGTTTGTAATAGACGTCAAAGGATGCAATTATACTGCTACAGAAAGTTCAGCACTTCAAACTCTTCTTCAAATTTACAATATGCAATGGATTTTATAGGTAAGGTGCATTAACAGTTGCAGTAACAGGAAATAATTTTTTTTCTATGCATAAGTATAATGGAGGAATTAGCCTATTAGAAAGAAATTTTTAGTGGTTCAAAAGGTTCAAAGATCTGTTTATTGTCACGTGTACCAATTAATGTACAGTGAAACCCTAATTACCATACAGCCATACTAAAAAAAGCAACAAGACACTACATAAAGGTTAACATAAACATCCACCACAGCAGCTCCCCCACATTCCTCACTGTGATGGAGAATAAAGTCTAATCTTCTTCCCCTTTATTCTCCCGCGGTCGGGGCAGTCGAACTGTCCGCAGTCGGGGAGATCAAAGCTCCCGCGGCTGGCGATCGAATCCCCCGCGCGGGGCGACCGAAGCCTCCGCATCGGGGTGATTGAAGCTCCGGCGTTGGGGCGATCGAAGCTCCTGCGTTGGGGCGGTTGAAGCTCCTGCGGCTTGGAGCTTCTGAGGTCGATTCCTGACCGGGACCGCCAGCTCCGTGATGTTAAGTCCCGCAGGCTCCCGTGGTTGGAGCTCCCAATGTCGGTCTCCAGCAGAGTCCGCCAGCTCCACGATGTTAGGCCGCAGTACAGACGGAAATACGACACGGAAAAAAATCGCATCTCCGTCGAGGTAAGAGATTTTAAAAAGTTTCCCCCAACCCCCCCACCCCCAACATAAAACAAGCTAAAGAACACTAAAACATACATTTAACACATACTAAAAAACATCGAAGAAGAAAGCAGACGAGACAAACTGTTGGCGAGGCGGCCGTTGCAGGCACTACCCAGTGGTGAAAATGTAGTTTAATGGTTCTGTAAAAATCAGAGATAATATAATAACATTTAAACTAATTAATTGTTTGGCCTGGAGGGGCAGAAGGCTGTGATATTACTATTTGCCGAGTCTATTAGAATGGTGGCATATATTTAAATTACTGAAATAGTAACCTTGAGGCTTGGGCTAACAATCTGAAGAGAGTTAAATTGTTCTGATTCCTAGAAGAGGAAACACATTTGGCTCAGGTAAAAAATACTGCACATCCTTACATTGTCAGTTTAATTGTCACACCAGAGCCAAAGCAAACGTGGCAGGCTGTTCTATAAAGTAAAAGTCCGTGGGATCTTTCGGAAAATGGCAAACTGAATAAAAAATTGCTTCAGTTGCAGGAAACAACAATCTAATGGTTGATTGGTAATTTTGTGACGTGAAATCTGTTGCCAATGGAGTTCCGCAGAGCACAGTACACAGTTCTGAAGAAAGGTCTCGACCCGAAACGTCACCTATTCCTTCACTCCATAGATGCTGCCTCACCTGCTGAGTTTCTCCAGCAGTTTTGTTTAAGTTCGATTTTTCCAGCATCTGCAGTTCTTTCTTAAACAGTACACAGTCACTGACTTTTTGTATTATACAGTACATCCCTATACTGGTCACATTTGGTGGCATTTCCCCAGAAAAGGAACCTCATTGCAATTTTCAAAAAAATCTGAATTTTGTGGTTATATCATTATTTTTTCCTTACTTAAATCCTGTAAGATTGAAGTTTATTCCGTATCTCAAATTTTTTTATAGAGATTTGTGAATTCCATTCGGGTACATTTTCATTTACCGTATAGCTGTAACTTGAGGGTATTCTGTATATTGATGATTTAGACTTAATCACGGAGCATTATGAAGTTTACGGATGATACAACAATATGTTTAATAAACAGGTGCAAGGAATAGAGCTTTAGATTCTGGAAAATATAGATGGTATGTTTAGTTGAGAAACAAAAGAATTTTAGGGTTTAGATCCAAAGATCTTTAAAGATAGTGGCATGCATAAATAATTTGGCTAAAAATGCATCAAATATGCTTTCCTCTGTTCGTCGAGGCAAAGAAATACTCGCACAAGAAATGCTAGAACTATATAAAGCAACAGCATCTACATAAGCATTACATATAATTCTGGTTACCACATTACATAAAGACAGGAATTTCTGTAGTTTTAATGGAGTATGCATGGGAGATTTACAAGGATGTTGCCATTATTGGAAGATTCTTGCGATGAGAAAAGAAAGGGGATCAACATGTGATGTTTATTTTATTTCCTGGTAGCAGCTGCTAATGAGTGATGTGTATTTCCAGAATTTTTAGTTTTTTATGTATAGTTTTTTATGTATAGTTTCAGCTTTTGGAGAAGCTGGGCTATTTTCTTTAGCGCAGGAGAAGCTGACTTAATTGAAGTGTTTAAAATTATGAGGGGCGTAAGTAAGAGAGATCCATTTCCATTACCAGAGGAACATAGAGGTATATTTGGTAGAAACAGTGCCACAGAAGGCACTCTTGATGGAGGACGATGGTGTCTACAGAAAAGAATCATCACAACTGATTAAGCATGAGGAGTCTTGAAGGACAAACTAGACAGAGTGAGACTGCACCCGGTGAGCTACTTCAACTTGTCCATCTCAAATCTGTCAGGCACAGATGCGTCTGCCTGTGATAGTATTAGCAGGATTATTGAACAGGCCATGAGAGACAAATTGTTACCTTCATACTAGGGACATCTCCCTCATGTGGAACGACTCTAATTTTGTATTAAATGTGATTGATTCTGATCAGATCTGGCAACTCAAAACTAGTTATCCATGAGACAAACTGACACCTGTCATATTCTTCATTCTACGATGATGATCAATCCAGAGGACCAGTCTGCTTCTATTAAGAGTGTAGAAAACTTTGAGAGCAGAAATCGGTACAGTATTTGTAATTGAAGCATCAACCTGAAGAAGCTGCAATGCAGTACCACAAGTAAGTAAGTGGAAAGCAATTTACAGAACCAAGTGATTCTGCAAGCGTCAATTGAGATCAAAAGATCTGGAGTTCTGCTACAACTGGCTATGAAAGATTGTGTTTGCTTAAACAGTTAATTTGGGAGGGGACGCAGTGTTTGTGTGACAAAGACTTGGCTGCGAGGATTTACAACCATCATCAATCCGAAGTGCAAATGCCTGATTCGTCTTAGCTCCCTCCTCAGATCTTGCATTCATTTAGATAGAGCTCTTAAAGAATGCGGAGTCATGGGGATATGGCGAGATGGCAGGAACGGGGTGGGGTACTGATTGTGGATGATCAGCCATGATCATATTGAATGGCGGTGCTGGCTCGAAGGGCTGAATGTCAAACTCCTGCACCTATTGTCTGTTGTCTTTTGAAATATCATAGATTACTGAACAGAACAAAGGCTATGAGACCAGACAACATACAGGTAGTATTACTAAAGACGCATGCCAGAACTAGTTACATTACCAGTAAAGCTATCCAAGCATAGCTACAACGTTGTCATCTAAACAATGATGTGAAAAATTGCCCAGATGTTTCGTGTACACAAAAAGTCGGACGTATCCAATCTGGAAAGTTACTCGTCCATCAGTCTACCATCAGTCTTCAGCAAACTGATAGAATATATTGTAATAGTGCTATAAGGTAACATTTACTCACCATTAAGCTATTCAATAGTACTCAGCCGAGATTTTGCCAAGACCATTTAGTTCCAGACTTTATTATAAAGATAAAGGAGGGAATCTATGCTTGGAATCAGAGGATGCAGGTGAGGTACTAAATGAGTACTTTGCACCTATATTAACCGAGGAGTAGAGACTTGGAGGGCAGCGAAATCAGTGTGGAGAATACTAATATGCTAGGGGAGTTTGAGTTTGAGAAGGGTTATACTGAGGAAATTGAAGAACATTAAGGTAGATAAGTCTCCAGGGCGTCATGGGATCTATCCTAGGTTATTGAGGGAGGTAAGAGAGGAGCGTAAATTTATGCTGAGCGTAAATGTTCAGCGAAACGATCACCGTCTACGTTTGGTCTCGCAGATATACAGGAGGCCATACTGGGAACACTGGATACAGTAGATGAGGTTGGAGGAGGTTCAAGTAAATCCCTGTCTCACCTGAAAGGACTGTCGGGATCTTTGGATGAAGTCGAGAGAGGAAGTATAGGGACGTGTTGCATCTCCTGCGATTGCAGGAGAAAGTCCCTGGGGAGGGGGTGGTTTGGGTGAGAAGGGAGTGGACGAAGGAGTTGTGGAGGGAACAGTCTCTGCAGAAAGCAGAAGGGTGGAGATGGGAAAATGTGATGAGTGGTGGGATGCCTTTGGAAGTGACAAAAATGTTGGAGGATTATGTGCTGTATACGATGGCTGATGGGGTGAAAGCTGAGGACTAGCGTTACTGTCCCTGTTGTGACTGGGGGGGGAGGGGGAGCAAGAACTGGACTATGGGTTATAGATGAGACACATTTATGATAGAAGGGGGAGGAGGGATCCATATTCCCTAAAGAGTGAGGACATCTTGGATATCATAGCCTGGATTAGAGGGTTTCAGCTACAGGAAAAGGTTGGATAGACTTGGATTGTTTTCTCTGGAACGTCAGAGGTTAAGGGGAGGCTCAATAAGTTTATAAAATTATGAAAGACATAAATAGGGAAGACAGTCAGAACATTTTTCCCAGGGTGGAAATATCCAACGTTAGAGGGCATAGCTGTAAATTGAGAGTGGGAATGGGGTGGGAGATTGCAACCTTCACATGGTCTGCCCTGTTTCGACAAATGCAATCAACCCGGTGTGCACAATCAAATAAGATCAAATAGAACAAGTTGTCCTACAATTTTAGGCTGTGCACGTCATACGCAAGAAGAAGAGAGTGGGAATGTTCAATGGAAACGTGCAGTGCATGTTTTTACTCAGAGAGTGGTGTGGGCCTGGAACACACTGCCAGGGGTGGTGGAGGCAGATACAATAATGGTGTTTAAGAGGCTTTTAGATAGGCACATGGAAATGCAGGGAATAGAAGATATAAATAGAATAGTGCACAGGCAGGATTAGATCAGTTTAACTTGGCATCATGTTTGCTACAAACATTGTGGGATGAAGTCCCGTTCCTATACTGTACTGTTTTATGTTCTATGTATATTGATAAGATCTGAATTACAGAGGCAATGTAACCTAACTGCCCTATCCTCAAGGCTGCCTTCTGTTAGATTCAGCTCCAGCCCTGATAATGCAGTAAGCAATGGGAATCGAAGGGAAATTCAGCTGTGGTTGGATTTAACATCACTTTCCATAGACATAATAGCTCTCCTGAAAGATAAAGAACACCAAGTAGAAAATAATTTTCACTTAGTTTTAGAGAAACTTTATTTGCTGAAAGTTTGAGCCTATTAGCAGGAATGGTTTCTGGTCTGTAAGGCATGTTGCATTTGAATTTAATTTATATGATGTCTTTGACGTTGCCAACTCTGAAGAAGTGGAAGAAAATTGGTCGGTGGGCCAAGGAGTTCATAATTGTGATTAAAAAAACAAATTGATCGAAAATGCAGCACTTCCAATGTACCGTCGATCATTTTTACTTTAAATCTACACTTAATTGATTATATACACAAATTCCAGTAAGTATATGTAGATATAGATTGGTATTATATAGATTATCCTGTAAATATTTTACAATAGCCCTCATTCTAAATTTAAAATAATCTGTATTATCAAGGCTTTACCAGCTTGCTCAATTACCCAAGCCATTGAAATCTTGTCTGTGACACCATTGCTGGCACTTCTTGTAACAATAATTCTGAGTATAAAACTCTGGAGTATAATTTTACAAAAAATACTGTGACTTATCAGCAGTTTTCTTCTGTAGATTAAGCAAAATTGTTTCCTATTTTCATGGATTGAAAATACCTGAGCTTCCAGCACCTCAGAATTGCTCCGCTTCTATTCAAAATCATACATGCATCACCTTAAAACAGTTTTATTGGTGTTAAGGAGCATTGAGAGATCTGCTTTATTGGTAAGATTAATTATAGGATAAATCTGTGCCTATTTACAGCAGCATCTGGTAAATTATTTTCATTGATATTGGTAGAAAGGATAGAACTATGTGTTTTCCTTTTGTGTGGTTTGAGGGAAAATCATTACTGAGCAGTTTATCTGTACAATATCACATGGGATTATTGACATTTAAGCAAAAAGAAATGAAAACTTTTTTTGAATATGTAATATTAAGATATTAAAATCACTTTGTCAGTTCCCTGTTTTTACCCAATTTAATGAAAATGCTTAATTGGAAGGGAAATATTGGATGCTCCGTGTTCATTGAAATAACAGTGGTTGGATAATTATGCAGTAATACCGCACCGCAACACGTGTCTCGCTATATTGGTGACCCCGACGGTCCAAAATAGTTATTTTGGATTTCAAAAATGGACGCTGCCAACGCTCAACCGATGCCGCCGATCCGGCCCAACAAAATGCAGTCGCACTTAAGATGCCGGTCTTCTGGACTTCGCAGCCCCAGGTGTGGTTCCAGCAGGTCAAGGCCCAGTTCCACATCTGCCGAAACACAGCCGACGACACCCACTACTATTACGCGGTCGGCGCGCTTGATCAGGAGACAGCCGGTTACTTGGTTCCTTACCTACACGATCCGCCAGCTGCTGATCAGTATCAGTGCCTCAAGGTGCTGCTTCTCCGCACTTTCGAGCTCAGCCGCCTGGATCAAGCGGCACGGCTCCTCCACATGGGCGGGCTCGGCGCCAGCAAGCCATTGGTCCTCATGAGCAAAATGCTCGCGCTGATGGACGGCCACCGGCTCTGCCTGCTCTTTGAATACGCCTTCCTGGAGCAGTTGCCAGATGACATCCGCCTGCTCCTCTCAGGTGAGAACTTTGACGACCCCCTGCAGCTAGCAGAACGCGCCGACGAGCTGTGGCTGTCCAAGCAGCAGGGCAGCGGTTCACTCGATCGGGTGTCGACAGCGCCTTGGAAACCATGGCGAACAGGGGCCGTGCCCACGAGGGCACAGCTGAGTCTCCCTCTCCGGGAAAAACCGGTAAGAAGAAATGGTGCTTCTACCAGCAACACTGGGGTTCCGCGGCCCGCCAATGCCGCTCGCTCTGCTCGTATCAGGGAAATGCCGGGGTCGGCCGCCAGTAATTACCTCGGCGGTCGGCCAGATACAACGCCTATACGCACTCAGGACAATGATTCCTGGTGGACACAGGAGCGGAAGTCAGCATTTTGCCCCCATCGGGAATGGACATTCGTTCTGTGAAGCGGGGGCCCTCGTTAACTGCTGCGAATGGCAGTACCAAACGGACTGTAGCCGTCCGCACAATCCCGCTCATCTTTGCCTCTTGCCATTTCACCTGGCCGTTCACCGTTGCCGACATGTCGCAACCGTTGCTGGGTGCTGATTTCCTGCGGACTCAATCACTGTTAGTTGATGTGAGGGGGCAATGCCTCGTTCGTCTTCCCTTTCAGTTCCATGCCTCTGGTTCTGTGGGGTGGTCCTGTGGCGGCCCCTGGTGGTTAGCTACTCGTGGTGCGAACCCTCGGCACAGGGGGTTGGGTCATGTGACTTGGTTTGGCGGGAAGGGCGAGTCACGGGTCTCCCCTGGGGTATATATACGGCTGGTAACGCCTCTGCCCCTTGTTGTGGTTCTGAGAGCTGTTTTATGTTCACTTAATAAAGAACACTTTGATTGACAACACATGTCTCGCTATAACATATTGTTTCAGAAAGCCTATACTCGACGAAGTAGTACAGTATATTTGATTCCATTAGTCTGCATGAAATGTAAGAGTGAGAGTGAGAATCTGGGAAGAAAATTGGTCAGTGGGCCAAAGTGTTCATAATTGTGATGAAATAGCACACATTACAAAAAAATCCTTGAAGGCATTAAATCCCAAAAGAAAAAATGATTCCATCCATTAAAAAATCAAAAATATTGCATTTTGGAATTTTTAAATAAAAACAGAAAATGTTGAAACTATTCACCAGTGCGGCAATATCTGTGGAATCAATAAAGTTTCAATTCCAGGATTCTTTATCGCATCTTTTCTTGCAGTTTTTTGCGTCTCTATACAAAATATATTTTAGATGAAATATAGAAAAGAGAAGCTGAGACAAAATGAAGACAGAAAGAAAGAATGAGTATCTAAAGTTGCGGAATTCCACATTCAGTCTGCAGCATTCCCAGGAGAGGTGTTTATGTTTCTCACACGTGTATTGATTCATCTATGGCTGACAAGAGAAATTAAATACAATATTAAACCAACATTAGAAGCCTATAAATTTACCAGAAACAGCAGTAGAGCTTAGGAGTGGGAACATTTTAGAATGCATCAAGGGAGGACCAAGAAACACATTGAGAAAAGCAAGTTGGAATATGAGTGGGGACTTATGAGAAACATTAAAACACACTAAGAGGTTTTACAGGTACATAAAAAGAAAAATACCAGTGAGAGCTAATCTGGATAGCCCATCCCGCAGGGCAGGAGATGGCTGAGAAATGAAACTATTATTTTTGCATCTGCCTTCACGGACAAAGATAGACAAAATCTGCCAGACATATTAGAGAATCTAGGATCTAGGATGTGCATGGACCAATAACAGCCACATTTATTCAGATATCTTTTGCTTTTCCATACTCGATTTTGAGGTTCCCACCTGCTTTAAGAAGACCACTATCATTCCGGTGTCAAAGACAAGCAAGGTAGCGGGACTTAATGACTACCATGCAGTGGTTATAACATCCACCAAAAATGTCTCCAAGATTCTATTTATAAATCCATAAATTTCCTACAACATGTGTAGGAAGGAATGCTGATGCTAATTTACACCGAAGATGGACACAAAACTTGACTCTCAGTCTGAAGAAGGGTCTCGACCTGAAATATCACCTATTCCTTTTCTCCAGAGATACTGCCTGACCCGCTGAGTTACTCCAGCATTTTGTGTCTAATTTCCTACAACAGATGTTTTATTGTCATTTTTGTAATTTCTGTTTTCCTCTTTTTCTTTTGTCTTATTTAAATACTGAAGATCCTCCAAAGTAAAATTTATTTTGTAAAACTGTGAAAAACATAAAATGTCCTTTGTTTAGCTGTGAAATAAATGATTATTAAATGTTAAAACATGCAAAGTGAACCATTTGAACTAAAAAACATTATTTTCTTTATTTTTACTGAATTACACCATTTACTGAATTCCCTTTCTATATTGCTTTTCATTTAAATAGTGTATAGAACATAGAACAGTTCAGCACAGGAACTGGCCCTTCAGCCCACAAGACCTGTACCGTACATGATGCCAAGACCAACGTCTATCCACCTACTGTTTCAAGAAACTCTCTTAGATAGACCTACCAAATTCTGTCCATATAACCCTTTAGCACTGAGCAAATCTTAGTCAATTTTGTAGAAGTTAAGGTCACCTGCTGAGACAACTCAGTTGCTTTGGCATCTTTTGGTAATCCGCCTATGTATCTGTTCCTCTATCTCAAGTTTAAGTCCAATGTTCAAGTGAGTTTATTGTCATGTGTCCCTGTATAGGACAATGAAATTCTTGCTTTGCTTCAGCACACAGAACATAGTAGGCATTTACTACAAAACAGATAAGTGTGTCCATATACCATAATATAAATATATACACACATGAATAAATAAACTCCTGCTGTCTATTGGTGGAAGGAGGGGGAGGGGCATTAGTACAATCTATACAGTATTTGCACCTTTCTTAATTTTTGAGCTGCCTCAGCAGACGAACCGTCCAGTATGTCCTCTCTGAGTACCACCGTGACATTCTCCCTGATTAGTTGAGCAACTTTTCTACTTCTCCTCCCCCCCTCCCCCCATTATGCATGAAACATCGAAACCCCGGAATGTTGACCTGCCAGTCGGGTCCCTCTTGCAATTATGTTTGCACAATATCATATTTTCAAAAAGCAATCCGGGCTCTACGTTCAAATGCTTTCCTCACAATGCTCCTTGCATTGAAATACCGTATACACAGTCCATCAGCTTCACCATATTCCTTTTCCTGCCTGTCCTTCTTTTGAGACTTAATGTTCCTAACCTCCACTTTTCCATTCCAATTCTATTTGCTCAATGTCTCTTGGCATGTTTTATATGGGGGGTGGTGCTGGGGGGGAATAGGGGAAACCGTTTCCAATCACATACCTCGACGGAGATGCAACTTTTCTCCGTGTCGCATTTTCGCCCCCCTTGCGGCCTAACAACTTGATTGGTGCGGCCTTTCTGACCGGAGATCGGCCCAGAGCCCAGATCTTCAGCAGCATGTGCAGTATGGACTTTGACATCGCGGAGCTGTGATCCTTTGTGGATCGCTAGTGTTGGAGTTCCGACAGCGGGGGCCTCCTGACTTTAACACCATGGAGCTTGGTCTGTTCTACCTGGGAGTCTACCTGAGTCTCCCGGTGTGGAGACCATGGTGAACTGGCAGGAGCTGGAGCTGAAAGTCGTCACCCGGCTGGGGCGCTGGGCGGGTCCCCTCAGAATGCTTTCCTACCGGGGCAGGGTGTTGGTCATTAACCAACTTGTGGCCTCCTTGCTCTGGTACAGATTGACCATACTGGTCCCATCAGCCACCTTTGCTGGGATCATCCAGAAGAAGTTGGTGGACTTCTTCTGGAGCAATGGAAAGCACTGGGTCTCTGCAGCGGTCCTGAGTCTCCTGATCGAGGAAGGCGGTCAGTCGCTAGTGTGTATTCGCACCAAGTTGGCGGCTCTCCGCCTCAGGACCTTGCAGAGATACCTGTACTCAGGGCATCCTCCCAGGTGGCACGTGCTGGCAACGCACTTTTTCCAACGGGGCCGCTGCCTTCAAGGAGGTACGCGGATCCCGATGGTGGGCGTCAGCCGTGCAGTCCTGATGGAGATGCTCAGTTTCCACAGGGACTTGTTGAGAATCTGGAACCTGGTTGCTGTCGACCGGGTCCCCCTCCGCCAGCGGAGGGCGACGGCCCGGGCATGAGAGCAGCCGGTCCTTGTCCTGCCCAACCGGGTGTCGGGGGGGGTGGGGGCTCAAACGTGTGGAGTACCTGTGGTTGAGCAAACCCCCGCTCAGCCGGAAGTATTCATCGGACCCAGGCGCCGTAATCCTTCCCGGGAGCCGGTCCCACACAATTTGAGCCGCCTTTCCTCGACACCCTTCATCTCCCTCCGAGACGCATGGAGGCGTGTCCTGTACGGGCTCCTCCTCCACACCCTGCACTTCCTCGCCCTGGTCCACCGTCCGGACACCAAGTGGCGGTCGGTGTTGTCTTCCGGTCATGAGGGGGGCCCCCGGTGGGGGTCCCTCTACGCAGGGATTCTCCCCCTCTACATTGGGGACCTGGGGTGGAGGGTATTGCACCGAGGTGTTCCCTGCAACCTGTTTCGCTCGCGGTTCACAGACTCGCCAGCCGCCTGCCACTTTTGTGGGCTGGAAGAGTCTGTGTACCATGTGTACATGGAGTGCGTGAGGCTGCAGCCACTGTTTGAATACCTAAAGGGGCTGCTCCTTGCCTTCTGGCTACATTTTTCACCCACCATTCTCATCTTTGGACACCCTGTGCGTAGGGGAGAGGGTAGGGCTGAAGATGTCCTGGTTGGGTTGCTCCTGGGCCTGGCAAAGCTGGCCATCCGTGCGTCAAGGCGCCAGGCGGTGGAGGGTTCTACCCGAGCCGGCTGCCTGCCCCTTTTCCGGGGTTATGTCCGTGCCCGGGTGCGGTTAGAAATGGAATACGCCCTGTCTGCGGGCACCCTGAGGGAGTTCCGGGACCGCTGGACTCCGCAGGGTGTGGAATGTATCCTCAATAAGGATTGTAACATAGTTGTATTGTGGTTTATTATGGATATATGTTTGTATTGTATTATGGTGGTGGGTTCTGGCTAGTTTTATTGTAGCGTAAATATTAATTTTTAATAATTGAATAAATTTTTTGATTTAAAAAAAAAAATGTGGCTTGGTCTGTGGAGCTTCTAGCCGCGGGCGCGGCACGGACTTTAACATCGCAGAGCTGCCTGAAGAAGTGCTGCGACCGCAGGGCATGTGGACATGGCATCATGAAGCCGCGGTCTCCGGTCGGAAGTGGCTGATTCGGAAATTCCAAGTGTTCCAATCCGTCCCGAGTCGGAGTCTCAATCATCCCGACGAGAGGACCTGTACATCGGGCCATCCGTAGCGGCGACTGCGGAGGATTCAGGGCCCCGACCACGGGTGAACAGGAGGAAGATTGGACTTTTGTACCTTCCATCAAAGTGGGAAGTGCTGGTTCCACTGTGGTGCATGTTTATGTTGAAATGTTTATGTTGCGTTCTTTCTTTCTTGCTAGGAGAGGACTGCTCATCCACCTAGCTTACATATGAGTAAAACTGCATCATGATGAATGGCGAACACAGACCTAGGGTTTCAGCCCCTGATTATACTACATCAATGGAAGAGAATGGCAGATGGCACCACTCAACCCCGAGTTGGAGTGAACGCCATAGATAGATAGATTTGCTTCCCACCCCCCTGACTCTAGTTTAAACACTCATGGAATAAACACATTGAATCAAAGTTTTCTATGATAGATCGTGGATAAGTGATCAAGGACTTTAAAAAAATTCTATTCATTGTTGTAACATGAACCAGACAATTATTGATAAGGTAATGACCTCAATAAGTCATGAATTCATGATTACTGTTAGGTTATTTATCAATGACAAATGACAAAATTTAGGAAATTTAGGCACATATAAGGATAAAAAATGAATGCTTCGACTTTAGAAAATTACATTAAAAAAAAAAATTACTTTCAAAGAATTCCAACAGAAAGCTTAAAATATTTTTCCACTGCAAACAAGCCTTTCAATGTTAATCATTAAGTGACCCTTAAATGTTATGAATGCATGACTGATTGAACTTAGTCCTCATAACACATTGTGTTCACTGCAAACCTTTTTAAAAGCTTTTCATATGCTTGAATTCTGTCAAGGAAAATGTTTTGCTACAAACAGTTTTTAATGTTTATCAAAATTGAAGACATAAGTTTTTAATTATTGGGAATAAATGAGAAATGCTGGTGTCTTCTTGCAAACATCAGGATAATTATATTTTCATGCCGTCTTAAACGTGGAAAGTTACGGAACAAGACTTTACATGGGTAAGCTATTTTCTAGTGTTAAGGAGGGCATCTAGTGAGTCATGAGTCTACATGTTGGTGTAGTTGATGCCTTGAAATAGTAAGCTTTTTAAAAGCTGTGTTTTTATTTTGAGTGGAATATACTTTCCTTTCTACAATGCATTTCATTTAAATAGTTCATGGAGTACACAGATTGAATCAAAATAGGTTTTATGATAGACTATGGATTTACCAAGCAATCAAGGACTTTTTAAAAAATAATTCAATTTATTGTTATAATATGTATTAGACAATTATTGATAAAGTAATGACATTATTAAGTGCACAATATGTCATTTCTTGAAAATTTGAAGTCCATCCAAAAAGCTACCAGCTCTTATTTATGACTGTTTACAGCTACTGAGCCTAATTACATGCATGTTGAGCAGGTGAATAAAATGGAATGCATCATTGGTTTTATTCCAAAGTTAATTATTTTATAAATGAAATCAAGTTTAATCAGAATATTTCTTGCCTTGGTGTTTTAATATTATTGTGATTGGAAGAGCATGATGGATCTGTTTGGTTCGATGCAGGGTTGAATCTACCAAGTGCCTGATTTCAAATTTGTTGTTATGGTTAACCATCCTTCAGTTCAGATTTTTTGCTGGGGTGGAGGTGAATGAGAGTAACAATTGTATTAGGACACTGCCTGTTTCCAGGAGTCAGCTACAACACAACTAGGCAAATTCCTAATTTCATGACTGCCATTTTTACTGTGAGCATGAGTAGAAATACTAAGACTTACTGTTCGTAACTCAGCTGATGTTTAGTTTAGTTTACATTACAGATACAGTGGGGCAATATGTCTTTTCATCCTATGGAGTCCATGCCAACCTTCAATCACCCGTACACTAGTTCTATGTTATCCCATTTGTGCATCCTACAAAGTAGGGGCAATTTACAGGTCAATTAACCTACAAACCTGCTCGCCTTTGGAATGTGGGAGTAAACTGAACTACCCAGAGAAATCCTACGTAGTCGCAGGGAGAACATACAAACTTCACAAATATAGTATTTGTAGTCAAGATCGAACCTTAATCCCTGAGGCAGTAGCTCCACTGCTGTGCCACGTGTATTTTTTATTTATATTACAAATCTATACCGCTTAAACCCCATCGTTGAATATGGGTCTATAGCTGAATGGTAGAAAATTAAGATTATTTTGTGGTAGAAATTAGGAACTGCAAATGCTGATTTACGAAAAAGGTACAAACTGCTGGAGTAATTCAGTGGGTGAAGCAGCATCTCTGGAGAACATGGATAGGCAAAATTTTGGGTTGGGACACTTCTTCAGACATTGCGGATGGGGGGAAAGAAAGCTGAAGAGAGAAGAGGCAAGATAAAGCATGACAGGTAATATTTGGACACAGGCAAAGGGGGGCTTTTGATGGCTGGAACAAAGGCCAGAGATTAGAGCAGAAGGTGTGAGACATACAGATTGAACTATTGCAAATTGTGAAACCAGAGGAAAGAATGTAGGGGGAGGGAGAGCTGAGAAGTCGATGCCTGGGGAGGCACAGGGAATGGGGGGGGGGGAGGGGGGGGGGGGATATAGTGTTCATAAAGTGGGGATATGTCTTGATTCAAACCTAAGAAGCATGGAAGAAGTTCTATAGCTTAATTTTGTTACATAGCTTTGTAAATAATTAATTATCTATGGTGTGCAAATAATTTGTGTGGTATTGAAACTCCATGCCAGCTTATTGCATTGCACTTTGTATGAAATGTTAAGCTGAAGCCTGACGGCCTCTGCAGATCACATGAATGAATTCAAAACATTGGCATTCTCCGGTCCCATGTTTATCTTTTAACAATGAACAATTAACGGATCAGATGTAATATTCCATTCCTGTTAACCCAGACTGATTGCCTCAATTTGCCTACACTGGTGACTACAGATCAAAACTATCTCTTCCGTTGTTTTCTAAGTTAATGTTTAAATTAATTTGTTAATAGGTTATTGGCATTTGAGACAATTTCCACTGCTGTCTGTCGAAAACAAGATTCTCGATTCATGGGAAATAATTTGCCTAATTTACAGCAAACAGTAATTTTCTGTATATTCCTGAGTTAAACCACTGCCCACATCTAGCATTTACAGTATCTATTCATCCATATTTATCTTCTCCCGAACACACAAATTCCTGATGATCCTGGTGTTGAACAGCTTTTATGGGATGCTGAAATGGGATGCTTTTTCAAATTTACAACAATGGGATTTTAACTAATAACTCTAATCCTCGGGAAGCACCATTTTGGATCATTACTAATAGAAATTAGGTCACATTGTTCCAAACTCAGCCTATCATTTGGCAATCATTAAACCCTTAGATTTCCACAGAACTGCTTGATTTGTAGCAGCACATTAAAAGCAAAGCTACTTCCACTGAGAGAATCTGTTACTGGCAACTATGGAGTGAGTGCTCAATCTGTTGCACTTGACTGCACAAATCCCTGAGCTTGGCTGCCATTACAGTACAGTAAAACCTCTTACGTTAGGTGGATCTGTGCTGATCCTGCAAGCTGTGCTCTTGATAGTGAAGGTTTTGTGCTAATAGCTCCCTTGCCCCTACTTCTTTCCCCTGGCCATAACCCCATCCCAGTGCACACTCATTTCTCCCACGGCCTCCAAGATTCTTTCCCCTGCTCCGTTAACATATCTCCCATATCCGAGACCCGCAGTTCCCTTTTAGCCTCCTCTTTCCCATCCCCCTGTTCCCTTCCACCCTTATACCTCCTGCGGCTTTACATTTCACTCCTCCCTTATCTGACATATTTTTGTCTCCTTTTCACCTCTGGCCTTTGTCACTTACTCCTTTAATTTGCCATTCACACTACCCCCTCATCTTTATCCACCTGTCACTTACCTGGCTTTGTCCCACACTCACCTCTCTTTTACAGCTTTCTTCCCCTTACTACAACTAGTCTGAAGAATGGATCATACCCAAAACATTGTCTGTACATAAACCTTCACATATGCTGCCTGATCTGTTGAGTTCCAACATCTGCACTATCTTGTGTCTCTATATAGTTTAGTTTAGAGATACAGCGTGGAAACAGGCCCTTTTCTCCACTGAGTCTGCGCCGACCAGTGATCACCCATAGAAGGAACTGCAGATTCTGGTTTAAACCGAAGACAGACACAAAAAGCTGGAGTTACTCAGCGGGTTACTGTCCTGTCCCCCTGTCCCGTTGGGTTACTCCAGCTTTTTGTGTCTATCACCCATAGACTAGTTCTATGTTATCCCAGCTTTGCATCCTACCCATTAGGGGCAATTCACAGAAGCCAATTAACCTACAAACCTGCACCCACCCCCCACCCCCCCCACACCCCCACCCCCCCCAGCATGTTGGAGGAAATGGGAGGGTGCAAAGAAAATCCACAGGGCCATAGGGAGAACTTAGAGACTCCATACAGACAGCATGAGTAGTCAGGATCGACCCAGGTCTCTGGTGCTGTAAGGCAACAGCTATACTTCTGTGCCACTATGCCGCCATATATTAACCTTGTTGCTTGAGAAATTTAAGTACAAGAATGGAGGGCCTGTACCACTTTGGCGATTTTTCAGGCGACTGAAAAACTGGCGACTGGAACGACGACTGTCAGAGTGGAACACATCGCTTCCTTCACCCGCCCGTTATGCAGGCAGGGGACAGGGCAATGGAGAAGGAGGGATGGGGGCAGGAGGGGGAAAGAGGGGGGTGGGGGGGAGAGGGGAGTTCAGTCTACATTCACTGAATCCATCCCTGTGAAAAGTTAGAGACGGTGCACACATTCTCGCTGTTCGAGCACGACGTGAGGAGGGCTCTGACACGGGTGAACACGAGGAAAGTTGCAGGCCCCGATGGCATCTCGGGGCGAGTACTCAAGTCCTGTGCCATGCAGCTAGCTCCGGTGCTCACTACAATATTCAACCTCTCCCTGGACAAGTCCATGGTCCCTGCCTGCTTCAAAAGATCCATCATTGTACCGGTACCAAAAAATGCCTCCCCAGCTTGTCTGGTGGCCCTTACCTCGGTAGTCATGAAATGCTTTGGGAGGCTGGTGAAGAGACACATCTGCGCTTTCCTCCCTCGCAACATGGACCCATTGCAGTTCGCATACCGTCTGAACAGATCCATGGACGATGCGGTCTCCCAGGTTTTGCACACCGCTCTTTCTCATCTTGACAGCCAGAAGGGGGGCTACGTGAGGATGCTGTTCATAGACTTCAGTTCAGCCTTCAACACGATAGTCCCCACCAGACTGTCCGAGAAGCTACTGGAATTAGGGCTCAACACCCCCCAGTGTGCCTGGGCCCTGGACTTTCTCACCGCCAGGCCCCAGGTAGTCATGATGGGAGGGAATACATCGAAGTCCCTCACCCTGAGCACAGGATCGCCCCAGGGTTGCGTCCTCAGCCCCCTATTGTACTCCCTGTACACACATGACTGTGTGGCTAGGTTCAGCTCCAACTCAATAATCAAGTTTGCTGATGACACTGTGGTGGTGGGCCTGATCTCAGACAACGATGAGAAGGCCTACCGGGAGGAGGTGGCTGATCTGGCACTCTGGTGTCAGGACAACAGCCTCCTCTTGAACATCAAAAAAACTAAGGAACTGATCGTGGACTTTAGGAGGGCACATTATCCGAGGACGTACACACCATTGAGGATAAATGGGGATACTGTGGATAGGGTGAGCTGTTTTAAATACCTGGGAGTCCACATTTCGGAGGATATAACATGGACATCACACGCCGCAGCACTCGTAGTAAGGCAAGGCAGTGCCTTTACCACCTCAGGCAATTGCGGAAATTCAGAGTGTCTCCGAGGATCCTCCAGTGCTTCTACTCAGCAGCTGTGGAAAGCATCTTGTCCGGAAATATTACCATCTGGTTTGGGAATTGCTCTGCCCAGGACAAGAAGGCTCTACAGAGAGTAGTGCGTTCGGCCGAATGCACTATGGGAACTTCACTCGCCCCTCTGCAGGAACTATACATCAGAAAGTGCAACTCCAGAGACAATAAAATCATGGGACTCCCCTTCCACCCCTGCAACGGACTGTTCCAGCTGCTACGGTCAGGCAAACGCCTCCGTTGCCATGCTGTGAGAACGGAGAGATTGAGAAGGAGTTTCTTCCCAGAGGCCATTCGGACTGTAAACTCCTATCTCACCAGGGACTAACTTTACTGAACGTTTTTCCTTCCGCCCACAATATTTAATATATAAAAGAATATGTGATTCTGTTTGTAGTTTGTTTGGTTGTTTGTTTGTTTGTTTTTTTGCACAAAGTCCGCGAGCATTGCCACTTTTCATTTCACTGCACATCTCGTATGTGTATGTGACGAATAAACTTGACTTGACTTGACTTGGTGATTGGATCTGGAAGCGGACCGATACATCTGTAAATAAAACTGAACGACTCAGACATCTTTTCATATTCACAATTGATTTTATTGTATTAATTTTAATATATTAATGTTTGAAATCCATGCATTGAAGGAAGAATATTTTACAGCCCATCTGTGGTCCCTAACCCCAACCCTAACCAGGCGTCACCCGTAGGACAGCATATGTCAGCGTGTGACAGGGCGCACAACATGATGAAACTCCCAGATGTCGCCCCTGGATTTTGAACATTCCAAAATGCAGGGATGACAGGGAGACACCGTGCGTCACTACATGCGTCACCACGCATCACGCGGCGTGACGACCCGACCACGACGCGACAACCTCTTTTCAGGCCAACGCCGAAAATGTCGCCCAAGTGGGACAGGCCCTTTAGTCTCTGCAAACTTGTCTTTCCGTAGTTTTACCACAGTTGCACAGTATAGAATGGTGTGCAATATGCTCTAAACAGAGACATCTTCACCACATCTGTGCATGCACCAAACTTACGTAGGAGAATATTCGTCTGTACATCCAGCATACGTCGTTGCCTATAAATATCCTCACGTTCTGTCATTTGTTCTGTAATAAAATGCCCAAGATATTTTACTTTATTACACTAAGATTATTGTCAGACAATTTAAAATTAGGAAATGGTAGACATTTATCCTCTTTGATTCTACAGATCATAACAGCACTCTTATAAGCATTATATTTAATATCATGTTCCACACCATACACAGAACATATAATAAGGAGCTGCTGGAGACCAGCGCTAGATGGACTGAAGACCACATCATCTGCATACATAATATGGTTCACTAAAATGTTACCAATCATGCACCCAGTATTACAGGCTTTCAATTGCTTGGACAGATCATCAATATAAAGATTAAAGAGGACTAAAGCTTCCTTAATACACATATAAGAGTCAAATCTTGGGGGCTAACAGCTATCACATCCTCCGCCGGCTCCTAACTCCTGGCTATTCCCATACAATTCTGCTATTACTTTTTACATTGAAAACTACCATATTAATTTATTTTAAATGAAATTTTGAAATCTGTACACCTCTTGAACTCCATTACAATATGCACCAAAGAGGTCTTCATATTTTTTTTCAATATTAGCAATATCCTGCATAACAAACCAACTGGAGATCTCAGCCCTTGGTTGAAGGACTATCTCAGGACGAGTACTGGGAATAGCTGCATAATCTCAGGAGAGAGGGGAGGATAAGTCGCATCAGGCATAACGAGAGACACTGCATAATGTTTATGATAGGCACCATAGGAGGAAGCCCTTTCTGGACATGCGGTCATGGTCACTTAACTGAATATATAATTATTGGCAGTGAACAGAACTGCAACCTTTTAGTCTCAATGCATAATCATAATCGTACTTTATTAGCCAAGTATGTTTTGCAACATACAAAGAATTTAATTTGCCATACAGTCATACTAATAAAAAGCAACTGAACACACAAAATACATTTTAACATAAATATCCACCACAGTGACTCCTCCACATTCCTCACTGTGATGGAAGGCGAAAAAAAGTTCATTCTCTTGCCTTCTTTGTCCTCCAGCGGTCGGGGGCCTCTAGCCTTCCGTTGACGGGACGATCTTATTCCCGTAGCCGGCGGCGGGCCTCCTTGTCGGGGCGATCAAACTCCTGCATTGGGGGGGGGGGGGATATCAGCTCCCCCCGCGCCCTGGCAATCTACCCCGGGTCAGGGCTAGTCGAACGTTGTGCGGTTTTGGAGCTTCCCGACTCGGTCTCTCCCGAGACTACGAGCTCCATGATGTTAAAGTCCACAGGCTGCGGTTGGAGCGTCGATCACAGACAAATAATCGGCTCCGATGGTAAGTCCACGACCTGCTGTGGGGCTCAGTCCCGAGCATGGCCTCCAGCTCCACCATGTTAGGCCACAGAGCAACCGGAGATACTACCCGGAAAACAATCGCATCTCCGGCAAGGTAATAATAATAATAATACATTTTATTTGTATAGCGCTTTTCAAGGACTCAAAGTCGCTTAAGATAAGAGATTGAAAAATGTTTCTCCTAACCCCCCAGCCCACCTCCCACATAAAACAATCCGGAGAACATTAACACAAACTTTTTAAACACACTAAAATAACAAAACAAAGACAAAAAGGCCAGACAGACTGTAGGCGACGCTGCCATCGAAGCGCCACCTGGTGGATAAGGCAGTGACAAACTATTCGTGGACATTGGTTAATACTCCTCTCAACTACGGTTGACATAACATACTAAGAAAATAGATGTTTCAGATTACAGAAAGTCGAACATGACCAGCAGGGATTTTAAAAGAAATATCACAAGGCCATTTTATAATTGATCCATAGAATCACCCAGCAAGAAAGGAATATTGCCTCGTAGAATTAAATTGTCACCATCAAGAATCTTTTAGCATTACGATCAATTGTTTTAAGTAATTAGCTCTGAGAATCTACTTTGCTAGATGTCTCTGCTGTTATAATTTACCTTTGCAAGTTGCTGCTAATAAGGTGCCACTTGGGATCTCTTCAAAGGAGTTATTTGAGTTAGCACTAGCTATAAACATAATGAGCAACTGTTGATCCAGTTAAATATCTAATCTCTGCTCTGAATACCAATTAGGTGAACTCCGAGTTATTTTTTAAAAAGCTTTGAGAACAGGTTCCCCTCTGCTCTACGTCATGCCTCTGCAGAGCATCATTCAGAAACACTGGCCATCAAATGCCACAACAGTTGAACCGCCTTAAATTTGCAACCCCTTATTTTTCCACAGCAAGTTCTAGATTTTCCCATGAAGGGAAATGTCCTCTATCCATCCACCCTGTCAAGACTGTTCAGGGTCTTAAATACTTTTTAAGTCAGCCTCACTCTTCCAAACTCCAACAGATACAAGCCAAGCAAAGTCCTCCCTTTACAAATGCATAGTTATTAGTTCATCTCTCAATCATCTGCACACTCCCATCATAAACAAGTAAAACTGGATTCCTGCCACAACATCAACAAAACAAAAGTACTTTGCATATTGTAATAATATATAGATTTTATTTAAAAGAAATAATTGCTATTTTATATTGTAACAAACAGTCGATCACACTGATTAGCCTCCCCATCACCAACTCCATCTAGACCACGCTGCCTTATGAAAGCAGCCAACATAATCAAGGACCATTTTTATCCCAGTCATTCCCTCTTCTCCCCTCTCCTGTTAGGCAGAAGGTACAAAAGCTTGAAAGCACCTACTGCCAGATTCAGGAACACTTCTTCCCCGCTGTTATCAGATTACTGAATGGTCCCATAATCGTGGACCTTAGCATTTTTCTCTGTTTGCTATAAAGTTGTAACACCATGTTCAGTACTCTGGTATATTTGGCTTTGCACTGCCTGCTGGACTTGTGCATGGCTTGATAGTCATGTATTGTATAATTAGATTTGACTGGATAGCACACAACAAAAGCTTTTCACTGCATCTCTGTACATGTGACAATAATATGTTTATGAGGAATGATTGAATACTTTGGGCTGAAATAGTTGGATGTTTGGAAGAATGAGTGGTGATCCTACTGAAACGCAAAGGCTTCTGGGAGTGTCTGACAGGGTAGATATGAATTGGATATTTCCATTTATGAGGAGAAGAGTGGGAATTTCTGCTCTCAAACGGTTGTGAAATACACCAGGGATCTGAGGAAGCTTATTCCTTGAATGTATTCAAGGCTGAGATAGCAGCCGAGATTACAGGGAAATCAAGGGTTATGAAGAATAGGCTTGAAATGGAATTTAGGACAAGATCAAATAAAATTATTATCTTATTGAAAAATCTGGTGGTCAGAGGGTTAAAATAACCATCACAGAGTAGAATAATAGACAATCTACTCAACCTCAATGTACATTTGTCAATGTTGAAGTCACCACCATGGCTGTTAATGGTCTGCAAAGATATCTGAGAATGTGAGAAGATATATGCAAAGAAATTAATTATAAATTAATCAGTCACTAGAGACTACAGATGCTGGAATCTGGAGCTAAACCCATCTGCTGGAAGAATTTAAGAGAGTTGAGCAGCATCCGTGGGGGAAAGGGAATGGTCGATGCTTTGAGTTAAAATCTTGCATCAGGATATGATGCTTTGTTTCAGCTTGAGACATCAGCTATTCCTTTCCACCTGCATGAATTAATTGAAAGTGTGAATATCCAGGATTGATCACAGGATTTTCTATCAGGAATTTTTCTGAGAAATAAATGTAACTACAGGTTGGATCCAGACTTGTATGTGATTAAGGACAATGTGCTAAGCTTCCATGTCCATTGTACATGATCAGCTAAGCACCAATAACTAGGATGATACACAATTGCGTTAAGTGAAAAATAAAAGAGTTAAAAAAGGACACAATGGCAGCATCTCTGGAGAACATTGATAGGTGACGTTTCAGGGCGCAACCCTTCTTTAGGATTTCACCTGATTTACAATTTGAAATGTCACCTATCCATGTTCTCCAGGGATTCCACCTGACCCGCTGATTAATCCAGTACTTTGTATCTTTTTTTGTAAACCAACATCTGCAGGGTCTTGTTTCTGGACTATTAATATACTGTCTTAATATACTAATGGCCAAGCAAGCTGCTCAATTTACCATTGCAATTATAATCAATCTATAAAAGAACAAAAATACATTGACCGGGGCCGCAAATTCAGACATGGAACAGTTAATTACAATATATAACAATTTAGACGAGAGATTTAAATATGACATCTCCAAGTTTGCGGATGACACAAAGCTGGGTGGCAGTGTGAGCTGCGATGAGGATGCGATGAGGCTGTGTGGTGACTTGGATAGGTTGGGTGAGTGGGCAGATGCATGGCAGATGCATTATTATACTGTGGATAAATGTGAGGTTATCCACTTTGGTGGCAAGAACAGGAAGGCAGATTATTATCTGAATGGTGTCAGATTAGGAAAAGGGGAGGTGCAACGAGACCTGGTGTGTGTGTACATCAGTCACTGAAAGTAAGCATGCAGGTACAGCAGGCAATGAAGAAAGCTAATGGCATGTTGGCCTACATTGCGAGAGGATTTGAGTTTAGGAGCAAGGAGGTACCACTGCAGTTGTACAGGGTCCTGGTGAGATCGCACCTGGAGCATGTGTGCAATTTTGGTCTCCTAATTTTGGGAAGGACATTATTGCTATTGAGAGAGTGCAGCGTAGGTTCACCAGGTTAATTCCCGGGATGGCGGGATGACATATGATGAAAGAATGGGTCGACTGGGCTTGTATTCACTGGAATTTAGAGGGATGAGAGGGGATCTTATAGAAACATATACGATTCTTAAAGGATTGGACAGGCAAAATGCAGGAAAAATGTTCCCGATGTTGAGGAAGTCTAGAAACAGGGGGCACATTTTAAGAATAAGGGGTAGGCCATTTAGGACTGAGATGAGGAAACACCTTTTCACCCAGAGAGTTGTGAATCTGTGGAATTCTCCGGCAGTGGAGGCCAATTCATTGGATGTTTTCAAGAGAGAGTTAGATTTAGCTCTTAGCAGGAAAAGGATGCTAATTTTAGATGATCAGCCATGATCATATTGAATGGCGGTGCTAGATCGAAGGGCCGAATGGCCTACTCCTGCACCTATTTTTCTATGTTTCTATGTTTCAAAACCCTCTAGTCCTGGCAACATCCTTGTAAATATTCTCTGAGCCCTTTCAAGCTTGACAATATCTTTCCTATAACATGGTGCCCAGAACTGAACAAAATACTCTAAATGCGGTCTCACCAACATCTTATACAACTGAAACATGACCTCCCAACTTCTATACTCAATAATCTGACTGGTGAAGGCCAATGTGCCAAAATCCTTTTTGACCACCATATCTACCTGCGACTCAACCTACAAGGAACCATACACCTGTACTCCTAGATCCCTCTGCTCCTCAACACTCCCCAGAGGCCTACCATTCAATGTGTAGGTCCTGCCCTTGTTATACGTCCCAAAATGCAACACCTCACATTTCTCTGTATTAAATTCCATCAACCATTCCTCCCCCCACCTGGCCAATCGATCAAGATCCTGCTGCAATTTTTCACAACCATCTTCACTATCTGCAAAACCACTCACTTTTGTATCATCAGCAAACTTGCTAATCTTGCCCTGTATGTTCTCATCCAAATCATTGATGTAGATGACAAACAGTAACGGGCCCCAGCACCGAACCCTAAGGCACACCACTAGTCACAGATCTCCAAACCTTCTACCATCACCCTTTGATTCCTTCCATGAAGCCAATTTTCTAACCATTCAGCTATCTCTCCTGGGATCCCATGTGATCTAACCTTCCAGAGCAGCCAACCATGCGGAACCTTGTTGAACGCCTTACTGAAATCCATGTATAAAACATCTACAGCTCTGCCCTCATCGACCTTTTTGGTCTCGTCTTCAAAAAACTCAATCAGATTTGTGAGACATGACCTCCCATGTACAAAACCATGCTGACTATTCCTAATCAGCCTTTGCCCATCCATATGCCTGCATAACCTATCCCTCAGAATACTCTCTAGTAACTTTCCAACTAAAGATGTTAAGCTCACAGGCCTATAGTTCCCAGCATTTTCCCTGCAGCCTTGCTTGAATAGAGGCACAATTGCCACCTTCCAGTCTTCCAGCAACTCTCCAGTTTTTAAGGACAACTCATAAATTTAAACCAGGGCTCCTGCAATTTCCTCTCAAGTTTCCCACAATGTCCTTGGATATCACTATCACAGTCCCTGGATATACTTATCCTTTTAGAGGACAGACTTGCCAGAGGTGGCAGCATAGTAATATTCACGCAGGCGAGATCAAAACATTTACTCCGATCTTCATGAAGTCTCGTGTCATTAGTATGATAAAGAATAAGGAAATTATTTTCTCATTATCGCCAGCCATTCTCAGTCAGTTGATGACTCAGTGCTCCTCCCTGTTAAACAACACTTGGAAGATTTATTGACAACAGCTGGTTGGGAGACTGTTAATGTCTATGCGATAGTGGTTTGGTAGGAAAACACTGGTTAAGTGCTGAAGGGCACATTGCATGTTTGGGTCTGCTGTTGGTAATGAGTTGGATTAGCTTACTTGACCATTTCCTCATTGATCTACAGATGGCGTCTGCATCTGTCCATGATTAAATTGGTGGAGGGATCAACACACAGTCCAATCTCGCCAATAAGAACCCTTCCATCATGTTTTGTAGCACTACAATATGCTAAATGAGATAGACTCAGGACAGACTTGGCAACTCAAAACTGCATGTATACCAGCACAATCATGGCCCAGAACATCCATTATTCTTCAATGGTCTCAGGCCAGGTGATCAATGAGGTGCAGTACAGTTTGCCTGGAGCAGCACTCGGCAGAAATAACAATGATGAGGTGCCAACGTGTAAGGCTGCTGCAGTGCATCAATACCATCAATAAAAAAAACATACAATGGCAGAGCTAAGTAATCCTGGTTTGGATTGTAGCTCTGTAGTTCAATCACATCTAACCATGAACTGTTATGGACAGTTAAACAATTAATGGGAAATTATGACTAAGAATATACCCATCATAATCGGCAACAATTATGTGAATGTTGAAGATGTTTAAAGTACATTGACCTTGAATTTCTAAACAGATGATTCACCTCAGCTTCTTCTTGAAATTCTTCCTACATAATAAAAGCCTGGCTTCAACCAATTCAATTTGCTCAGAGGCTGAGAGCAAGGGATTCAGTAAAGGCTATAAGAACAAACAACATTCCAGTGATAATATCAACTACCAGTGCTTCAGGACGAATTGTGCCTCCAGCCAAATTGTTCCAGTACTGTTAGAACATTGGTATCTAGCCAACAATATAAAATAACCCAGGTAAATCTTGCTTAGAAAATACAGGGCAAACACAAAAGTAAGAGAAAAAGTAAACAAAGCATCTAAATGACAAGAAAATAAACTGAAAGAGTCATATGCAAAATGGCTGCAAAAGCAGATCTAGGTCTGTTATCCTGCAGTGAGTGACTCCATTCCTGGTACACATAGGCTTTCCATCGTTTACAAGACACAAGTCAGGAGTGTGTTGGAGGACTCTCTACTTGCCTGGATGGTGGCAATTCTCAACAATCTCTAGACCATCCAAGTCAAACTAGTCCACTAGATTGTCATCGGTCGACCACCCTAAACATTCTTTCCCTTATCTAGGCCCATCCAACAGCATATCCCAAGCCCTTGACATCCATCCTGAAAAGAACAAGGACATCAGAGGATCATAATCTACAGGTCTTATGTCATCCTGACCTGGAAATATATTGCTAACCCTTCATTGACACTTGGCTGACATCCTGGAACTCTCTACCTGACAGCACAATGGTGGTAACATCAGCAGCTCAGCAATTTTCAAAAAATGACTTGCCACCATTTTCACATGGACAATAAAGAATGAGTAATAATAGCTGACTTTACCAGCCATGTCCACATCCCAACAAATGGCTAAAACAAAATATTTCCGTGAAATCTAAATGGTTGACACTTTTTTAAAGGCAGAATTACGCCATTCAGCCCATCAAGTCTACTCCATCATTCAATCATGGCTACTCCATCATTCTATCTCTCTCTCCTAACCCCATTCTCCTGCCTTCTCCCCATACTCTTGGTCCATCCCAGTGAAGATTCACCAATCTGGTTGGTTTCATTGTTGCTTGGTTTGCTCATAGGTCCCTGTAAAAGGTCTTGCGCTGAAATAGACACCAGGTTAGTAGATATTTCCACTGACAATCCTTCAAAAAGTCTTTGAACAACTGTCAATGAGATGAATATCAAAAGCCTTCCATCAAAATGTCATCGACTTGAAACATGAACTCTCTTTCTTTCTCCAGAGATGCTACCTGTCCTGCTGGATATTTTGTGTTGTTGTTTTTTCTTTCCTGCTATGAACAAAATCTAGACCATTGTGAATAGGACATTGTTCTTATTATCTGATTGAATGCAGTGTTCTGAAGAAAGAAGTCTTGTTAAATCAGAAGCAAAACCCTGAAGCAAATAAATAACTGCACATGGCAGCATTGTTCATTCTTGTTTGTTAAAGGGATGGATAATGAATTTAAAAACAAATCTATTTGTAAAATAAAGAAACTGTTTATGTCAAAATTCATATGATTTTGCAAAATAACCATAAAATATATATCATGCTTGAAACAAAAATAACTTAACACAGGACCAAATAAAAAAGTAATTTAATCGGAAAAGATAACAGTTCAATTCTGAATGGAACTAGTGTGATCTCTGCCTTGAATTCTAACAGAGCTATCTTTTGTTCATTTTGAGTGGAGACTTTCTCAGTTATTTCACGCATGATTTGAGAATATTCCAATGCTTATAAACGTATGATGAACAAACAAGTTTTAAGTGTGGTCAGAGCTGGAAGATAATTTATATATTATATTGAAACAACTTGCACAATACTTATGCAGACTGAACCAGGCTGTAAAGCCTGCAAAGCGTAATCAATCCTGAAGCAAGCAAACAGATTGGGTTACAAAGCTTCATCGTGTTATAAAACATTTATTTGCATCAACTGTTTTCTCAAACAAGAGTAAAAAAACCCAGCCTGCATTGGAAATTAAGGTATGTGTATTTATTAGATAGTTGGAACATGGTGATTTAACAGGAAATGATCCGAAGGAATGATCTGTTTTTGTTGAATTTGATAGTATTGTCAAGGCTGGCAATTGTCGATAATAGTATACTGTGTGTTCTCCATACTTAGGTGCTTCAAATGTTGCTGTTCTGTAACTGGATTTGACATGTGAGCTGAGTATCTCCCTGAAAGATTTTACTTCCTGATCAGATCATCAAAAAGCAGAATATGAAAAACTGTAATAGACCTGTGATATTCTAAATCGACTGATGTTTATTTAATGAATGCAAAACAATGGAGCTGCCTAATGAACAACTGCCTGCAGTTTACACAAGGGAAGAAAATAAGCGCGACTACTGGGATTATATGATGTCTCAGGTGAAGATTTTGCCATCAAGGCTTTTTGCAGCAAACAGTAGTTTGGAAAACATTTCATTGCAGGCTCAAAAGATACAAAGAAGGGTCACAGGGGACTCTAAAAAAAGAGCTGCTCCACCAGCTTCACGGACTGCATCAATGCCAGAGCTGTCTAGTGAATACATTACACACACAGCAAGCCCGAACAACCAGAATGTAAATGACAGACTTGGCTACGGAGAAAGACATAATCAGTATGTTTCAGGTTCTACAAAGTGTATGTCTAACTTGAACCATTTAGATAATCCTTTTACAACATGTGCCCGGAGAACACAAGATTCCCCGTCTTACAGTACAACCAATGTTGAAATTGATTTTGGTGCAAGAACTGAGAAAGTGCAAATAAAAGACTCCTGCATGCATAGGAAGGAGTATGTTATGCTGGTCACATCTGATACTGTAAAATACCATCAATTACCCAAGCGAGGTATTGTTGCAATTTATATCATCAATGAACAACATGATAATGATGCATCAACACTACATTGCATAGAGGTAAGACTAGAAATAAAATACAAGTAGTGATTCAGTGATATTAAAAATAACAATAATACCTTCCTGTAGTCAGTGAATTATTTACAATTTCAGATGATAGTTTGTTCTTTTATGCCATCACACATAATTGTGGACATGATTAAAAGTAATTGATTACTGTAGTGAAGTATTGTCTCCATTTAAATTAAATAGCTAATCTTAAAATAGAATGTAGTTAATCTGTGTTTAGATCCAGGGGATATGATCAAGATCCTAAATGAATGCTTTTTATCATATTCACCAGGGAGAGGGATGCAAAAGCTGTCGTGTTAAGGGAAGGCTACACTGACATTTTGGAACATGGCAGTGTCAGGAAGGAGGAAGTATTAGAAATATTGGCATGCATTAAATCCTCTATCCCTGGATGCTGAGGAAAGTGAGGGAGGATATTTCTGGAGATCTGATGGATTAGCCATTGGTAAGGTGCCGGAAGACTGGAGGATAACTGATGTTGTTCCAGGTCCTTCAAAAAGTGCCTGGAATCTACAGGCCAGTGAGCCTTGCATCAGATGTTGGAGAAGATTCTGAGGGACAGAATCAATTGTGCTCACTTGGAAAGACAGAGACTGATTAGTAGGAGTCTGCATGGTTTTGTGCAGGAATAGTCATGTCTCACAATTCTGATTGAGTTTTTTCAGGAGGTGGTGAAGAAAATGTATGCTGTAGATGTGATTTGCATAAAATTCAGTAAGACATTCACCAGTTTCCCTGAGGTAGGCTAGTCCAGAAGGTTAACACAAAAAGGATATGAGGCATGTTGGCAAATTATGTCCAAAACTGACGGTGATAGGAAGCAAAGGATGGGAGTGGATGCGTATTCTTCTGACTCAGCTGATGATTTTGCCATCCAGGCTTTTTGTGACAACAGTAGTTTGTAAAACATTTAATAGTAGGCTCAAAAGAAGGGTCACAGGGGACTTCAGAAAAAGAGTTGCTGCACTAGCTTCACGCACTGCATCAATGCTATAGCTATCTAATGAATACATTACACAGACAGCATGCATGAACAACCAAAATATTTCAGGTTCTGCAGAGTGCATGCCTAACTTGAACCATTCAAATAAGCCCATTACAACATATGCCCAGAGAACACAAGGTTGGCTTACAGTCCAACCAATGTTGAAATTGATTTTGGTGCAAGACCTAAGAACTTGCAAAAAAAAACCTACTGCATGCATTGGAAGGAGTATATTACACTAGTCACATATGATACTGTAAAATACTATCAATCCAAACATTTGGGTGTTATGGGACGTCAAATTCTAGTTGGACATAGAGTAAATGGCAGGGACCTTAGGAGCATCAATGTCCAAGGAGTCCAGTGATCCCTACCAATGTTCTTCAAAGGTCAGAATCTCATAAAAAGCCTATTTGGATTTCTATCATCTTTTGGCTCCAGAGGCCCTTTCGTGAAATGGCATCAGCTGACTTCCAAATATTCAAAAATAGAATTTTCCAAGGAAGTTAATTGAATGCCTCGAACACCCCTTTTCTCTTGGCTATATGCTGACCTTGAAGAAATATGCCTGGGATTGCAATATGGTCATTGTGCCCTGCCCCCTTCACTGTTTCCATTGTCAGCTCATTTTTGCAACCTTCCTTTGGGCGTTCGATTTTATTGAGTAGACATTGCACTTATTCCTTTGTACACTGCAGAGCACAAAGGAAATGTGCCATCTTAAACTGAGGTCACATTTGGGAGTTTGGGTGGGAGTGATGTGGGGGGAGAATGGGCTGGTGGGCTTTTCATTTGGGACATGGACCAATTAAGGGATCAGAGTGTTGGAATTTGAGATCTTAGGATATCAGGGCTTGAGCTGTTTGTTTGTTAGGCAATTAGGGGACTGGATTTGACCAAATGGGGGTTGAGATGAGTGAATACAGATTGATATCCCAAAAGATAATTGGTAGGTATGGGTCTTAGCGAGTCTGTTCTCAGTATCTGGCTGTACAATGTAAGCATGATCATTCCAAGACGATGATCATTTCTCTCAGAACACAGGATATTAATTTGGTGTCATTGTGATGCTGATATTGTGCCTGGTGTGCAAATACAACTCACCCTGGAAATGCCTGGCCACAGTTCCAATTATGCAAATTCATATGGAAATGTGCACGATCACATTTAATTTAGAAAGAGAATATTTTCAATGGCATAGATATGCAATAAATAACACAATACTATCTTGTCAAAATATGGTTCAAATGTTAAGAATAGATGAAACATATTGGCTAGTGTGGGCAAGTTGGTCTGAAGGGCCTGTTTCCACGCTGTAAGACTCTATGACTCTATAACTAATAATTGACAGGAGGTGGTTCTATCCAAAAGGAAGAATAACATGAATAAAGTAAGAACATAGTAGAGAGCTGCAAGGTTTTACTTCAGTCATAAGAATTTAAAGTATGTGTAATAGATGCATTTTTTGTTTTATTTTAATGTAATAATAGGAGTAAAGCCATAATTAAAATAGAATCAAATTACTTTGTGAATGAACAAAGACGCTGCATTAAGATTCTATTTTTTTTTAACAGAATGAGAAAATCAATGATCTCTTTGCATCGGTCCCAATTCAAAAAGTGAAAAGTAGATTGATGACCAGGAATGCAGATCAAGTTCTTGAAGGTAATTTGCCCAAACCATGTGTTTAAAAGAAAGGGCTTTGGTGTCAAAAGATTTTGTCGGTTAGTGCAAAAGCCTTGTCAAATAATAATATATTTTGTGACATTTAGGTTATATGCATTTTTTTATTTTAGTCACCTTAAAGAATGATGGGCTGTTTGTAAATGGAGTAAGTTTTGACTGCCCTGAAGATTAATTACATGTTTTTATTATCAGACTGGTTAGGAGTATTTGTAATAATATAATGGGCTCATAACTGAGGTATTCCTGTGCCAGCTTTCTAGTTAGTGGAGTGTAGACTAATGGACACTTCCACCACAAGAGTGAACTCCTCATGCTATGAACGTGTGAGTATGCACAGTCTGAGTGCGTGCATGGTTTTTGAATTTCCTTAAATTATTATTTTATGATATAACTTTCAGCATAAAAAAAAATCCAGATCCTGAGTAATTCTGAATGTTTGTGAATATATTTAAATTTCAGTGATGGTGACTGGGCGGCACAGTGGTGCAGTGGTAGAGTTGCTGCCTTGCAGTGCCAGAGACCTGGGTACGATCCTGCCTACGGGTACTGTCTGTACAGAATTTTTACATTCTCCCCGTGACATTCGTTTTCTCCAGATGCTCCGGTTTAGAAACATAGAAACATAGAAAATAGGTGCAGGAGTAGGCCATTCGGCCCTTCGAGCCTGCACCGCCATTCAATATGATCATGGCTGATCATCCAACTCAGTATCCTGTACCTGCCTTCTCTCCATACCCCCTGATCCCTTTAGCCACAAGGGCCACATCTAACTCCCTCTTAAATATAGCCAATGAACTGGCCTCAACTACCTTCTGTGGCAGAGAATTCCAGAGATTCATCACTCTCTGTGTGAAATTTTTTTTTCTCATCTCGGTCCCAAAAGATTTCCCCCTTATCCTTAAACTGTGACCCCTTGTTCTGGACTTCCCCAACATCGGGAACAATCTTCCTGCATCTAGCCTGTCCTAATGTTTCCTCCCACATTCCGAAGAATACAGGTTTGTAAGTTAATTGGCTTCTGTAACTTGTTCCTAGTGTGTAGGATAGTGTACGGGATGATCGCTGGTCAGCGCAGACTTGGTGGGCCAAAGGGCCTGTTTCCACTCTGAATCTAAAAAAGCTTTGGTATACAGTGTGATGGGATGAGGCCTCAATGACCAGCAATGCAAGTCTGTCAGCATAGGTGGCCACGTGCTGTTCTGCATCATCCTGAGCCACACTGATAGTGTGGGAATGCATTGAACCAGGAGATCTGTGATCTTCAGGAATAGACAATCTGCCCCAAATGTTATATATAATCTCGAAAATAAAACTTTACCAGAAGTTTAAGAATTTGAAAGAAAGTAAATAATAAACTTGCATTTCTATGCCACCTTTTAGTTTTTTAAATTTAGTTTAGAGATACAGTGCGGAAACAGGCCCTTCGGCCCATCGAGTCTCCGCACATTAACACAAGCCTACACTCACTGGAGACAATTTTACACTTATACCAAGTATACAAACCCAAGCCAATTAACCTACAAATATGTACGTCTTTGGAGTGTGGGAGGAAACTGAAGATCTCGGAGAAAACCCGCGCGGTCACGAGGAGAACGTACAAACTTCGTACTGACAGCACCTGTAGTTTAGATCGAACCCGGATCTCTGGCACTGTAAGCGCTGTAATGCAGCAACTCTACCGCTGCGCCACCGTGCCGATCTTTTTGCAATGGTCAAACGTTCCAACGTTTTTGCAGTAAATCACACTTTTGAAAATATTTGCATAGACTTGAGACTTGTTTGATGCAAAATAGCATGGCGACTCTATTGTGTATTGTCCCAGAAGAGGATCTACTATTATCCACTCCAACTGTTCCACTCCATACTGTGTATGATTGTACTCATGCACAGTATGATTTGACTAGATAGCATTCAAAACAAAGCTTTTCACTGTAATTCCGTGCACAAGACAATAATAATAAACTATAAACACACAGCATGATCCTACAAATAGGACTATTTCAGCTATTGATTTCAGGTATTAATTTAAGAATATGTGTTATCCAGTGCGCATGGAAAATTAATTTTACTTTCCAAGTACCTCTCAAGAAAGCAAACTTGATTTAATATCTCATTTGAAAGATAACATCTTAGTGCAATGCTCTCCCAGCACTATCAGCCTGCAGCAGATGCTGAATAGGCATTAAGACCAACATGTTATGACTTTGGCAAAAGAGTTATCACAGTCAAGGCTGATACTGAAGACAACAATGTTTCTCGTACAGGCGTCAGCACTGAAATCAACAAATTTGTATAATGAAAATGTTTTAAAAACTCCACATGCTGTAAATCTAATATGAAAATAGAAAATGCTGGAAAGACTCAGCAGGTCAGGCAGCATCTGTGAAAAGAGAAACAGTTAACATTTCAGGACACATCATCAGGACTCAGCTTCTAGCATTTTATTTTAATTTCAGAAAACTGGTTCCCCCAATTTGTTAGGCACGACCAGTTCTGAATCAAATTTCCACCTCCGCAGATGCTACATGATCTGTTGGGTATACCTTTGCTTTTATTTTATATTTCCAGCAACATCAATGCAGGATTCCCAAAAAGTTAATCTGCAAGTCAAATCAGTAGTAAAGAAAGCAAACTCAATGCTAGCATTTATTTCGAGGGATGTAATGCTGAGGCTCTGTAAGACACTGGTAAGGCCGCATTTCGAATATTGTGAGCACTTTTGGGCACCATATCTGAGGAAGGATGTGCTGGCTCTGGAGAGGGTCCAGAGGAGGTTTAGAAGAATGATCCCAGGAATGAGCAGGATAACCTATGGTGAGCATTTGTTGGCACTGGGCCTGTACTCCTTGGAGTTTAAAAGAATGAGGGGGGGACCTAATTGAAGCGTACAGAATAGTGAAAGACTCGGATAGAGTGGATGCAGAGAGGATGTTTCCACTAGTGGGAGAGTCTAGGACTAGAGGTCATAGCCTCAGACTTAATGGACGTTCTTATAGGAAGGAGATGAGGAGAAATATATTTAGTCAGTAAGGGGGTGAATCTGTGGAATTCTTTGTCACAGAAGGCTGTGGAGGCCCAGTAAGTGGATATTTTTAAGGCAGAGATAGATAGGTTTTTGATCAGTACAGGCGTCAGAGATTATGGGGAGAAGGCAGGAGAGTGGGGTTAGCTGAGAGAGATAGATTCTCCATGATTGAATGGAGGAGTAGACTTGATGGGGCGAATTCTACTCCTATCCCTTATGACCTTATTACAAATCCACAAACTTACACAGCTCTGTTAATTCTACCTCCATCCTTCTTACCTCCGGTAATAAATCCATTCCAATCTCCTAGTTTTCACATCTGTTCTACTGACATCCCTTGCTAACGATTGTCTCCAAGACATCTTTCTTTTTCCTTAACTATGGCTTCAGCTCCACAGAGTTGAGTGGGTTCTCAATGCTACTGTTTCATTTCCTGCACTTCTGCTCTCAAACCCTGTCCTTTCAAGAGCTAGAATTGGGTTTCTCTTGTCCTTACTTTCCACCCCATCAAGCTTCACATTAAATGGATTTATTCTCTGTATTTTCCATGATCTTCAATATAATGCCACCATCAGGCACGCCTTCCTTTCTCAGCATTCTAAAGAGTCTCTTCTGTGATTGTCAGTTTTGCTCTTTCATCTTCACCAACAAATCTCTTTGCACATTTCCTTACAATTATAGGATGTGTAGCACCTACCCATTCAACATCTTCCCTTCCCAATATTCAGGAATCCACAGACTCCTTTGCCCTCCTTCAAGTTTAGTACATTGCATTTAGCACCCACCATATTGTTTCCTATTCATTGGAAAATCCTAACTCAGATTGGATGATCATTCAGTCTACAAATGAGCCTTGAGCCTCTAGTTACCTTTCAGTTCGATTTTCATTTTACTTCCCACATTAACTTTTCTGTTTAAGAAGGGACTGCAGATGCTGGAAAATCGAAGGTAGACAAAAGTTCCTTCGCTCCATAGATGCTGAGTTTCTCCAGCACTTTTGTCTACCTTTAACTTTTTTGTGTTTTGTCTCATTCATCTGTTCTCCTGAAACCTGTTGCAGGTCACAGAGCTTCTACTGATGCATTTTGCAGCCCTCAGTACTCAACAACGAATACAACAATTTCAGGTACAGCCTTCTAGTTTGTGTTTGAACTGGTTTGTTCTGATGAAAGGTCATTGGCTTGCAATAATAACGTGTTTTACTCTCTGCATATGCTACAGGATCTGCTGGACATTGCTGGCATTTTCTGCTTTTAATCTCACCTTTCCAGCAATGACAGTTGATCAAGTGTCTCATGAGGAAGTTTGGTGGCAGATATACGCAGGATGGTAATATTTCCTAGTGCTGCCAAACTGCTATCAGGAGGACAATCTATTGCAATGTCTTGAGACGGGAGAAAATAAAAGTATAATATCTTGTGAAATAATTGTCAGCTATTTGGCTGCTTGTGTGCATTTCACGTGGACCTTCAAGGTTGATGCACATATTTAGTCAGATCTATATAGGACACCTTTTAAAAGTTTAAAATTTATAGCATCCTAATAATAAACCCCCAAGATATTTCCATGTTTTCTCTCATTTCAGTAATTTATCAGCTCTTTTTGTACTATATAATTCATTTTTATATAATATTATGGCCATTTCCTCGTACAGGGAGTACAATTATTAGGCAATGTATTCCAATATGTGGCATTCAAAAATAAATGCTTATAGATTTCAAAGCCTTATGGAAATAAATTGCTGAGCCTTGTGATATTCCTAGATCAAAAGAAGGATATATAACAGACTTAAAATATTTAGCATACAACATTCAAGAATTTTAATTTTATTTAGATCAACTGCATTCTCTAAAAGAGCAAAAAGTACCATACATACATTGAAATAAAAACATAAATGTAGGAAATATGCATGACTTGTGCAGTGTCAATGATTAATTTTGAAAATATTGTGAATAAATATTAAGACGTGTTGAGATATAATTGGTTTCTCAATTGTAAAGTACTGCTGTCAAAGTCTATACGACCATCAAAGGTTTGCAAATTATAAATATTTTTAACAGAGCTAGAGTATTTTTATTCTCTCATCTTTCATTATTTATTGTTTCAGAGATAAATCGTACCAAAATCTTTTGCCATCAGTGAAGGTTGAAATATAATATTAAAAGCTATCTGTGAAATAAAATTTTATACTAAGAATAACTTTTAAAAATTGCTAAGATTTATTCTGGTGTATAAAACCGAGGAATATTTTGGGTCAAATAAATCTTACCATCTCAATTTTTTCAATTTTCTGTTTCCAACTGTGTTCAGAACAGAGTTCCAGAGATATTGTTACAAAGGGGCCTTGTAAGGAAGTTACTTGCATGTGGTAGCAAAGCTGTTGAATCTCTACCCATTGTATTCATTTTACATATGATGCCAAGGATTGAATGATACAAATTGGGGACACAAATATCTTTCTACGCCAGATGTTCTTAGCTCTCTTTCTAAATTGAGGCCTAATACTGCACTGGAGACAAATAATAAATAAGATTAATTGTTATTCTATTGGCTTCCATTCACTTGGAGCAAAAATAACGAACCAACAATTTTCCAACAGTAATAAAATCATTTCAGTCCAATTGGTAATCAATGAATACACAATAGATGTTATTTACATTTGATGCCCTGTTCTCCAAGTGTAGCTACAGAAGTCTGTGCTTTTGCAAACATAGCTGTTCATTACAAAAAAATAACACAAATGGGAGCATTTATATGTGGAATTAGTACTGTGTCTGTAATGTAACAGATCTCAGTATAAATGTTGTCTAAATTTAATCACATAACCAACTCAAAGACTATTGATGATCCATGGCACTAACCAGTGACATTCTACTCTTGGTTACAAAGATGTAATGGGTGGGTTAATTGGCTATTGCCAATTATCCCTTAGTGTTGGTGCTGTAAGCGGCAAAGAATCAAAGAGGAGTTGATGGGCATGAGAGAGTAAATTGCAGGGTTACATAGACATAGGAGGGGTGAATGGAACTAACAGCATTGCTCTATTGGGAGCTGTCGTGTGTCCACTGGGCTTAATGGTTTCCTTCTGTGTTGTTGATTTAAGTGGGATAACATAGAACTGGTGTACGGATGACCGATGGTCGACATGGACTCGTTTGGTCAAGTCCTGTTTCTATGCTATATATCTAAATTAAATTAAACTAAAAGTAAGCAAAAGAAAAAGGCCTGAATGTTAACTGGGATGGATTAAACAAATCTTGATGTGTAGTCATTGTAGAAAAATGCAAACTGTATCTAAAATATAATTTTGGCTCTCCTGTTCCATCCTGGTTATAGGAAGTGCAGTATTTGCAAAGAACAAAAATACTGTGGGACAGGGGGGGGGGGGGGGGGTTTAGCTAGGAGCCAAAAGAGATGCTCACTGACATCCTTGCCCTCCCAACAGAGAAATATATCCGATTTTTCTTCAGAATAATGGTGCATAAGGAGGTTACTCTTCTTTCGGTATGTTTTGTATAACTGTTCCATTTGCCACCAGACTGACAAAACACTACTAGAGTTGCCAAAGTGTATTGCAGCCAAAGTGAATACTGCACTTAATTTCTCAGCTTCTGGAAATTAGGAAAAATGTAGAGTATAATTTTGTATGTACTCTGTAGCCAGGCACGTGCCATCAGGGTAAGGTAACCCTGACTAAAATTATAAAATGGTAATTATTAAATATAAATAGTAAAGGCACGGGAGAATTATGCCTACATAATAGATCGATCTCTTAGGTAGGCATAATTCTCCCGTGTCTTTCATCCACAGTACATGTAATACGCGAAAGTATGTGCAGCTCACGTGCTGTCGATGCTGCTTCAAGGCTTCACGACAAGGGGAGCTGAAGGCAGCTGAAATTCTGCCTTTGCACCGTGGACTGCATACTGCGCATGTGCAGCAGTCTACCGCACATGCGCAGCGCAAGTTTCTTGACGGGTTTTTCAAACATGGATTGTCATTATCTTAAGAGTATCTTAAGAAACAAAGAGAGAAGAATGGAGTTTGTGTACAAATACTGTAGTAGGTAGATTTCTTTAAGCTATATGTTTTTAAATACTGTATTTCCCGGCAATGAAGACGCTATTTTTTACCCAAAAATAAGGCACGAAAATTTACATGCGTCTTGGAGGCCGCAGGTTAGGTTGTTAGCCAAGGAAGATAGACTTTGCTATCCCTCAGTACCGCATCATCAAGAACGATGTTGCTGTACTGAGGGATAGCCAAGTCTATCCCTCATTGCTGGCAGCTGATGGGAAGCGGCTGTAAAGTGGTAAGTGGCTGTAAAGGGACAGCTGGGTGGGGGAGAGTTCCTTTCACAGCATGTGGGGAGTCTGGCCAGGGATAAAGTTGCGGGGAGGGCAGGAGCGTTGAGAAGGAGGGGGTCGGGGATCATGCCAGCAACCAGCTCAAGAGCGGGTCAGTGGGCGATGGATAACAGGACAGTGGGCGGTGTAGCTTACTCCTGTGCAGGCGTGAGTAACCTCAATTGCTCCCTTGTTTGCGCTGACACGGGAGTAAGCTCCACCGCCTGTTGTCCTGTTATCCATCGCCCGTTGACCCGCACCGCTCTATGATCTTTGCTCTTGAGCTGGTCCCCTCACTGCCCAGTCTACATTGAAAGACACGGACCGGGCAGTGAATGCCATGCAGTGTCACCCAGCGCAGCAATTGAGGCCATGTCCTGCTCCTGGCGGCAGTCGGAATTTAAGGATTTAGGGAAGCAGCTGACATGAGCAAGACCAGCGAGCGGCAGGAGAGAGGTGTTCAGATGGAGAGCACTGCCAGAGGTGAGCGGGCCGGCCGGCAGAAAGCGCTGAGGTCCCGGCGGCCTCTTGCAGCCACCCGAGTTACTTCCCTCCCCGGCCACAATGCGGTGGCTCCGCGCCCGGCAGTGGTGAGTGAGTGGGTTGCCGGCATGATCCCAACCCCTTCCTTCTCAACGCTCCTGCCCTCCCCCAACTTTACCCCTGGCCAGACTCCCCACAGGCTGTGAAAGGAACTCTTCCCCCCAATTGGTCTCTTAAACTAGTATTGTCATTAAATAAGATCACAACTGATTCAACTTGTCCCGTTTTTCCCACCATCTCTCCACCTGCCATCACCCTCCACCCCCCGGCCATTCAGTAATTCAGAATGAAGGAGACTTGAAAGCCTTGGGCAAATTGAAATGTTACTTTCTTTATTTTTATTTTTTGAGGTGAGAAATTCTATGTCCCACCAGCCTTCTTTCAAAATTTAGCAACTCAAAATGGGGGTGCATCTTTGATGTAGGTGCATCTTCATTGCCGGGAAATACAGTACTTTATTAAGAGATATGGCTTTTGAAGACTTTATAAAAGTCAACTAACAGCTTACGGAGAGGAGAACAATCTGCGCATGCGCGGTTTAAGATTTTTTAAAAGCCGACTGACTGCCTACCCTGAGTAAATACTCACGGCACGTGCCTGTCTGTAGCTGATGCCGTGCTAAAGTCAACCAGTACATACTTTTCTTTATAAACTGCAAGAATCTCAATGTGCAGTTGTTGCATGGTTACTATCAATCTTTCTTAGATCCTTTTGGTTTGTTGCTTTTTAATAAATTATTTGTCTGTTTACCCCAAAGACTTGAGGGGTCAGTATTTGACTGTACACAAAAAGTAAAAACTGACTGCATGAAGAAGTCAAGAGCTACTGTTGTTGATATCTCTTCAAAATAATATTTTTTTCATTTGCCAAACCTCAGCTCAACCAGAAATACAATTTGCCTTGGGCATCATTGTGCAGAATGATTGAGAGCATAAACAATGATCTCTCTGGCTGGATAGGTCAATTGGCTTCCTCCAACAGGTTATCATTTTTTGTTGTAATTTTCTGTGTCATGCACAGTGTGCTGTGAAATGGAAACAACATATGGAAGAGGATTTTCAACCTAAGAGTGAAGATAATGCAGTTAAGATAAAGGATCACAAAATATACAGTAAGTGAGAGGGTGAGATCATCAGTCTGTAGCACAACTATACAATGACTGGGATGGCCACCCCCCCCCCCCCAAGGTTAGACACTGATGGTGCGTGTTTGAATCACACAGTGGTATAGTTCCATCAGCTTGACAATTATTCTCTTCTATAAATAAAGCCATAAGGTTTCTCCTAATGTTTGTATCTCTGCCCTCATGAGCAAAGCTAGGAGTTTAATGTTTTCTGTTCATTGACGCTTTTTTAACAGTGCTACATGAAACATCCTGTTCTGCACTTTTAACTCATGTATAAATTTGTTAACTGTGTATATGTCTGGATACTAGGATCTGGATATTGGATCTCTATGCCATTGCTTGGTGAGGGCAGAATGAATAATAGTTTTAGAGTGTGTAATTGTTATTCTTCTCTAAATCATTGTGTGGACCAAATAATAGGTAGGACATTAGAAAGAGCAGAGAAGCGAGCAGTAGTAAAATGAGAGGTATAACAATATGCCCTTTAATACCATACTGTCTGTGTGTGAGCTTGATAGTTGTGAAATACTTAGAGCTAAACATTATCAATGCATGGTTCCAGTTTTGCCTCTCCAAAGGTTACATGTCGACCTTCTTACAATAACATTGATGGAGTGTCTTTCTTTGCAGTATGAGTTTGAACCTGCTGATCTTATAGTTACTCCAGCACCATGTATCTTTTTGATTAAACAAGTATATGCAGCTGCTTGTTTCTTCATTTTACTGTTGTTCCTGTAGTCTCCTTCTTGTTCTTTACCAGCTACCGCAGTGAAAAGAATAAGTTAATAAGGAGCTTGTAAACAAAACTGTTACCATGTACGAGTAGACTTAGCAGTGTGTGCATGTTGATGGAAAGAAACAGCTAATGTGTGTAATACTGGGAAATCCATAGATGAAAGGAAGTGCACGTATTGTAAATAATCAAATGGGTTAAAGAAAGCATTGTTGTCCATGTGTTTCTGCAATGCCATTTAAAAAAACCCAATCCATTTATCTGTGACACAAATTCTAAACGGGAATTTAGAGGTGCGAACGGACTTCGGAATACTGGTGAAGGATTCCCAAAAAGTTAATTTGCAAGTCGAATCGGTAGTAAGGAAGGCAATCACAACGCTAGCATTTATTTCAAGAGGACTAGAATACAAAAACAGGGATGTAATGCTGAGGCTTCATAAGGTGCCGGTCAGACCGCATTTGAAGTGTTGTGAGCAATTTTGGGACCCATAAGTAAGGAAGGAAGTGCTAACACTGGAGAGGGTCCAGAGGAGGTTTACGAGAAGGATCCCAGGAATTAGTAGATAAATATATGATGAGCATTTGATGGCACTGGGCCTCTACTCACTGGAGTTTAGAAGGATGAAGGGGTACCTCATTGAAACTTATCAAATAGTGAAAGGCTTGGATAGAGTGATGCTATTATGGAAGAAGTGCTTCTCTGATTGATTTAGTACTTCCCAATCAAGCTATACTATATGCCGGGCCTCTGGACAGTTCCTCCTGTGGCTGAGGCCTATTTAAAATAGGAAATTTGACAAGTGGCATAATGTTATTTGAGCAGCCTCTTGAGTTATATGTGCAAGTGTGCCCATGTATTATGATCTTAGTAAATTAGTTTGTTTTTTAGATATCATTACAGTTGTAAACAACCGAGTCACACAATGTAAGATCCAAGATCATCTTTAATCTTTATACAAACTATAGCAGTACAGTACAGTTGTTAGTTATCAGAGCATCATGAGCGCTTCCAGAACTGAGCAGTACAGGAAGTAGGTGTTAATATAAATGGTACAGTAAGGTGGGGTTAGTGATGCTAGTCTAATATAATTGGTCGTCATGCATAAACCAATCTACATCCTTCCCCCTAAAGAGTGATTATAGTGAGCATACATGTCATAAGAATTAAACATATTCGCCATATCTATCAGGCGGTTTACTAATACGGCCCAAACCAAGCCCTCTCCCCCTTCGACGGAAAGATTGAAGGGAGGTGGTGAACCCGGAAGCGAGAAGGTAGCAGGGGACACCTGTGGTGACCGACTGGGGTAGCATGCAGGAGAGATATTTTTGTGGTTAGTCATAGCCGCTGGTCGTGGAGGGGTACTGGACCTGCTGGGGCTGGTGGAAGGTATGGCAGCAAACTGCTGGAACTGAAGTGGTGGAGCATAGGGACCGGCTGGTGGCGGACGTGGTTCCTTCATGGCAAGCAAATGTTGGCGGCTTCTGCGGTATATGGTATCATCATAGTCCACAAGGTATGATCGAGGTTTTTCAGCCAGGCCGACAACACTACTAAGACGGGAATGTCCCTTAGAAGTATGTAAACGAATGACCTGGCCCGGTAGTAGAGGCTTGAGTGGTTTGCAGGACTTGTCATGCAACCATTTCTGAATGTCGTGTTTCTCCTGGATACGCTTTTGGATTGTGGCTGGCTTCAGCACCTGCGGTATCAACTTCTGCTGAACAATTGGAATCGGAGGTCTCGTTGTTCTGGACATCAGTCGCTGGGCCGGCAAGCCCAGGGTCCCATCTCTAACAATGTTCCTGAGATTTAAAAGATCGAGGTACACGTCTGAATTGGCAAGGTGTGCTCATTCCATTAGATGTTTTGCGCTTCTAACGGCTCGTTCAGCGATCCCGTTACTCTGTGGGTATTCCGGGCTGCTCGTGACATGGTGGAAATTCCATCGGTTGGCAAAGAGCTTGAAAGCGTGGCTGGTAAACTGTCTTCCGTTGCCGGTCTGCAAACGGACGGGTGCGCCAAATGTAGAAAAATGTTTCTTTAGCTTTCGAATGACCATCTCACATGTGATGGAGGTCAGTAGGTCGAATTCAAACCAGTTTGAAAAAGAGTCAACCAGGACAAGATAGTGTTTACCGTGCCATTCGAAAATGTCTGCCGCCAGTGACGTCCAGGGCAGAGCTCGTGGAGGTTGTTGCAGTAGGGGCTGTCTCAGTTGTCGCAGGGGCGAACTCAGTTCACTGAGGTTTGGTATGAATTTTCCAAGATAGTTCACCATACCCAGGAATCGCTTCAGGCCGAGCACGTCGGTGGGGGCAGGCATCTCTGTGATGGCGGCAGTTTTCTTCGGGTCCGGGTTGAGACCGTCAGGAGTGAACACATGCCCGACGTACGTGACCTCTGAAACCCTGAACTTACACTTGTTAGGGTTGAGCTTCAGGTTGTTCTGACGTGCCCGGTCCAAGATAAGATTTAGGTTGTGGTCGTGCTCCGGTGTGTCTTTGCCATACACCAGGATATCGTCGACAATGATGGCACATGGGAGGCCCAGGAACAGCAGCTCCATGTTCCTCTGGAAGACCTCACTGGCTGAGTTGATGCTGAATGGCATTCTTAGAAACTTGAATCTGCCAAATTGAGTGGCAAATGTGGTGAGGGTTGATGACTCGTTGTCCAGCAGTATCTGCCTAAAGGAGCTCTTTGCATTGAGGACGGAAAATACGGTGGCTCGTCCGATCTGTGCCGCAACGTCCTCAACAGTCCTCATAGGATAGTGAGGGTGCCTGATGGCAGAGTTCAAATCTTTCGGATTGATGCACACGTGGAGCTCGTCTTTATCCTTCTTGAGAGTAGCAACCATGGTGGAGATCCAATCAGTGGGCTCACTGATCTCTTCTAGCACGCCTAAGGAGACCATGTTTTTTAGCTTGGACTCAATCCTGTCCCTCATGGCATGTGCCACATGATGTGGTGTACGAACGACAGGTACCACATTGGGGTCTGTGGATATCTTGTAGGTCACAGGCAGGTTGCCTAGTTTGTCATCGAACAGGTCAGGGTATTCTTTTATCGGGTCCATTGATATCAGTAGCTTGGTCAAAGGAAATCAGCCCCAGATCCTGGCATGCGTGGTTGCCCAACAGAGTCACAGAGCTAGAGTTCAAAACATAGAAGGTCAGATTAATTGTTGTTTTTTTCAGCAAACATTTAAAAGTGGTTCTTCCCAGTGGAATCAGTGCTCCCCCCCCCCCCCCCCCTGTAAGCATGCAGGTCACAAATCTCACTAAATTTATGCAGTAAAACATTAGGATCATTTACAGATTCTGCAGGTGTAACTACCTGGTTGTTGTCGTCTATTGAAAAGTCCTAGCCCTCCTCATGGCGTTGGGACCCGTGAGGTTAAGTAGAAGGGAAGCTTTGACAGCGTCTGGATCATTTCAGTGGACGATGTTCATGTAGTGTTGGTAATCAATCTCAAAAGATTGCCCATCGCTCACCGATGTCGGAATCAAAGATAAGCTGTGCAGGCTTTTGGCAAGATAGAGCCATCGTAAAGCAGAAAAAAAACTGACAAAAGAAAATAAAACCCGATAAACAGAAGCAGTGGGTTAGCCCAAGCTGACTGACACCATGTAAATAACTGAGTCACAAAATGTAAGATCCAAGATCATCTTTAATCTTTATACAAACTATAGCGGTACAGTAGGTTGTTAGTTATCAGAGCATCATGACCGCTTCCAGATCTGAGCAGTACAGGAAGTAGGTGTTAATATAAATGGTAAGGTGGGGTTAGTGATGCCAGTCTACTATAATTGGTCGTCATGCATAAATCAATCTACAACAGTAATCTAAAAAATCCACAAAACTAAAAAGTTAATTTGCAAGTCGAATCGGTAGGAAGGACGGCAAGCACAATGCTAGCATTTATTTCAAGGGAACTAGAATACAAAAACAGGGATGTAGTGCTGTGGCTTCATAAGGTGCCAGGCAGACCGCATTTGAAGTGTTGTGAGCAATTTTGGGCCCCATAAGTGAGGAAGGATGTGCTAGCACTGGAGAGGGTCCAGAGGAGGTTTACGAGAATGATCCCAGGAATTAGTAGATAAATATATGATGAGCATTTGATGGCACTGGGCCTCTACTCGCTGGAGTTTAGAAGGATGAAGGGACACCTCATTGAAACTTACCGAATAGTGAAAGGCTTGGATAGAGTGATGCTATTATGGAAGAAGTGCTTCTCTGATTGATTTAGTACTTCCCAATCAAGCTATACTATATGCAGGGCCTCTGGACAGTTCCTCCTGTGGCTGAGGCCTATTTAAAATAGGAAATTTGATGTGGCATAATGTTATTTGAGCAGCCTCTTGAGTTATATGTGCAAGTGTGCCCATGTATTATGATCTTAGTAAATTAATTTGTTTTTTAGATATCACTAGACCACGTGCAGACCCGTTGGGTCTGTTTCCCCAACGGCGTTTGCGGGGGGGGGGGGAGGGGGGGGCTGCGGCATCACACTCACATTAACCACCCCCCAAACACACAGGTGGGGGGAGGGGGTGTGAGAAGAGGGGAGGGAGTGGAGAGGAGGAGGAGGAAACGGGACAGAATTGGGAGGGAAAGGAGAGCCGGGTAGGGGGTGAGAGAGGGGGATGGGGAGAGAGATGTGGGGGAGGGAGGAATGGGGAGGGAGGGGAGGAGGGAGGGAGGGGGAGAGGGGTAGGGGGAGAGAGGGGAAAGAGTGGGGAGGGAGAGTGGAGGGGGAAGGGGGGAGAGAAGTGGAAGAGTGGGGAGGGAGGGGTAGGGGGAGTGGTGGAAGAGGGACAGAGGGGTAGGGGGAAGGCGGTGGGGGGAGAGGGAAGGGGGTGGGGTAGAGAGTGAAGGGGGGTGGGGGAGAGAGGGATGGGTGGGAGAGGGAGAGGGGTGAGGAGAGGGAAACATAGAAACATAAGATTCTATAAGATCCCCCCTCAATCTTCTAAATTCTAGCGAGTACAAACCGAGTCTATCCAGTCTTTCTTCATATGAAAGTCCTGACATCCCAGGAATCAGTCTGGTTAACCTTCTCTGTACTCCCTCTATGGCAAGAATGTCTTTGGGCATTGGGCATTGTGACATCACACGATGGAACATTCACCAGGGGCTGGGGCTGGGGCTGGTGCAAAGGCATATGTAAATGGATCCATTCCGATTGGACATCTGCGAGCATTGGGCATTGTGACATCACACGATGGAACGAATCAAAAGGCAGAAAGGCAGCCGGACGGACGCGGACGGCAGGCGGCAGCCACACAGTTTTAAATATAGATAGATTACAGTACTCTAAAAAATCCACAAAACTAAAAAGAATCAATCTATTGGAGCGATATACCTTGTTTATGGAGATTTTTTAGTACAGATATTTAAAATGTACAATGAAAGTACATTTGCAATTGATTGAGAATTTCAACATTTGCTTGCTGTCCATATATCATCATTAACCTCTCTCCCAAGTTGTTTGGATGCCTATGCAGAAAATTGACCAATTTCTATATCCATTGCACAGTATGCTAAATAATTTCAACTAACAGAATGAAACATTATACCTCTGTTAGATTTCCTTTATATGCGCATAGGATGATGTGTAAAATTCAAACCATTCCTTTTAATAAACATGAAACATACTATTCCTCATTCTGAAGTAGGTTATGGAATCAATCTGAAGTTTTTTTTTAAAGTTAGCACTGCCAGAAATACAATATTTAAAAGAGCTTTTGTGAAAAATAATCTTTCAGCACAGAAACAGCACTGGATACATTCCAGAATGGAATGCCTTATGCGAACAAGATTTGTGATTGAAAATCCGAAATTATTAAAAACATCTATCAAAATGAATGAAAACTACTTTTAAGCCATTATGCTAGACAGAAGCCCTGAAAATGTCTTTTTGATGTGGTAGATTTTATTTAGGTGCAACAAGGAAATGGAAGCCACTGCTTAAAATATGATTAACACATAATGTGAGTATGATTAAATTCCATTCAACTCACACGATCCACATTTAACTCCAGATGTGATGGGAAGTAGGATTTGTATGGAAAAAGGTTTTTAATTGAGTTATGGAAATTATGATAGTGCCATTTTGGCATAAGTTTTCAAACTTTGCCAAGTGATTTGTTCTCTTCAATGTGTTCTGCTGGGAGTAAAGTAGGTAATTGAGATCCTTCTCCCATCTAATTTATTGATAACTTAACTTAAATTTATTGCAAGAAAAATTTAGGTTTCAAAGTTATTTACAAAATTTTAACTATTGCTGAAGCCTTAAGGGCCTGTCCCACTTGGGCCTCATTTGCGTGTCATTTATTCGACATCCTAAAAATTGGTTGGCCCATCATGACGCGCACAAGGCGCGTGGTGCGGCGTGGTGGCGTATGCAGTGACGCACGGTAACGAGCGGCACCCCAGGATTTTGGAATGCTCAAAATCCTTGCACACCACCGGCGTGACATGTCCCTTGCGCACGCTGACGTACTGATGGCGCATGCTGATGTACTGACGGTGTACGTGTAGCGCTTGGTGATGCATGGTTACGCACGGTGACGCACGGACATTGCCGAAGCTAATTTATTATTCGTCATCGTGCGTCAACCTCCGTAACCATGCGCCACCCATACGTTGTCGGTGCGCCATTTGCGCTTCATTTGAGCGCCGCACCACGTGACCACCCGGGTATAAAGCGCGCGTAGTTTTGAAAATTTCTCACTGGGAGATCGGACTAAGTATGAACGACATCACAAGTGGCTCCCAAAAGAAGCAGGGCCCTCAAGAGCACTTTGCGTGTGACTGGCATACTGTTAAATGATTTTCGCGCGACAGTCGCTCGTCAGTCACGTAAATGACGCGCAAATGATGCCCAAGTGGAACAGGCCCTTTACAAAGCTTTGATGCTTGTTTTGCCTGACTTTTCCTCGCTTCTTTCCAATATTCTGTCCTACGGGTCCTGGACTCTCTAATATTTTGCAATCTTGACCCACATGGGCCATTTACGATCTAGGTATTCCCGGAGCACCTGGTCCCAATCTGGGCACTCGGCCATTATTGTAATGGTTCTGAACCCTATCCAAGGAGCTAGGGAAGCGACTGGGGTAAGGGTCTGGCGGTTCTGATGTGCAGTCAGGAGGGAGTATGGACAACCTTTGATTCCTTGGTGACTGTCTCCCCCGCTAAATTCCCACCCAGTTCCTGTGAGTCACTTCACAGGAGGTTTGCTGAACACCCCTCAAGGCAGACTTGCAGAGTTTACCCTCACACCTGGACAATTTACTACCTCTTTAACAACTTGTACTGTTTCTCAATCCTATCTAAAGAGCTAGGGAGGAGACCGGGGTAAGAGTCCAGAGGTTCTGATGTACAGTCAGGAGGGAGTATGGACGACCTTTGAATCCTTAGTGACCGTCTTCCCCGCAAAATTCCCGCCCACTCCCTCTGCGACCACTGTTTTGTTCGGCACGTCTGTGATTCGGGCAGGGTGGGACCACAAAAATTAACCACTCAACCGTGCCCACGCAGGGACGCCAAATTGTTGACCTTATTACCTCTATAAGGTATCAACTGACGTGTCGAACACAAGACTCTGAAACCAAGGTTTAATACAACTTAATCTTTATTAATATTCGAGTAACTTAAACATGCATGCAAATAATTGACTTCTAATAACTTCATTTACTTTACTATCTCAATATCACTTCTTAAACTAAATCACAAAACTCATGACTTGGAGTCAGATATTACCCGCATGAATGAATTGGCCAGATTCATTCTGTTGGTAGGGGGTCGCCTTCTCTAAGCTTCGAACTCAGGTTCTTCCTTCCTGCGATGGTTGTTCCCGGGTTTTCGCTCCCGATGTCTCGGACCGCCCTTCTTTTATACTAATTTTCCTTCAATCTCCTAAAGGAAGCCTTTGTTCTAACCTAAGGCTCTCACAATTCTAAAGTCGATCATTTTGAGTTGTCACTCATCCAAGTGCCGAATAAACAAAACGCATCTTAATTCCTTATCAGGCTAGGGAGTTCTTAATTATGTTCCCTGTTCATAAATTCATTCTCATCATACAGTTCCTCTGCAAAATGACAGTTCCCAAACACCGTATCTTCTCAAGACCATACTGCCTAGCCATGAAGTTACTTGCAGCTCTGTTCTCACCAGATGCCCATTAAGTGACCATTTTCACAGTGCTTCTTTGTTCTCCTATTTCCAACGTTTCTTTCTAGCCAGCAGCTTACTCCCAAAGCTTGTCGGGATACTTGACATCAAGTCTCCGGCTACAGTCTTAAATTAACAAAATGCCACGATGGTAGAATTTACGCAATGTATACTGGAGTTAGTTACACATATAAATTTGACTCATGTTGCTCTGAACATTTGAGTACAGAATAGGAATGTAGTCGGCGCTGCTAAATAAATTATAGAAAAGAAAAAAACACTAGAAAAATATATCCAATTGACTGGGTACCCAGGAGACCAAAATAAATATATTTATTTAGAACTGACGATATTTTGGGTTTCCTTTTGTGTAAGTAGTCTTCAGACCATGAATATGTAATATGGTTGATTTAGGGACAAAAATGTTCATATCATTTCTTCCTTGTTTTTACCATTCTCTGTTGAAATTCAAGTACCTTGGTAATTAGATTTTTAAGCTACTTTGCTAGACATTAATCTTTATTTCTCATGGCATTCAAAAATAAAATCCCAGCCAGATCAGATGGCCTAATTCCCATCTGGTGCACAGAACAATATAATATAAAGAAGAATTAAGCCAGATTTGATTTTCCCTACCTGAAATTCAGATTTATATAAGGCCAGGCGTCCTATAATGAAGAAGTGTAGTGGTTTGTGTTATTGTTGAGTGAGGTGGCTAATAACTGAAGTTACATTTTCCAGAAAAAAATTGTTTTATACCCTAATGTTTATAAGAAATGTGATATTATATGTGAACTTTGTGTCTTTTAGTTTTGAATGATAACTTTAGTTTAGCTTGGAGATACAGCGCTGAAACAGGCCCTTCGGGCCACCGAGTCTGCGCTGACCAGGGATTCCCACACACTTACACTATCTTACACACACTAAGGAAAATTTACAATTATACCAAGCCAATGAACCTACAAACCTGTACATCTTTGGAGTGTGGAAGGAAACTGGAGATCCCAGAGAAAACCCCCGCAGAACACGGGGAGAACGTACAAACTCCGTACAGTCAGCACCCGTAATCAGGGTCAAACGTGGGTCTCTGGCTCTGTCAGGCAGCAACTCTACTACTGCGCCACCGTGCTGCCCCAGTATAACTGTATTCATTTTCACGACATATATTTACATATTTTCTCTTCTTTCCCTTCATGGAGATCTGAACTAAGCTGTAAAATCATTGCCTTGATTGAACTTTGTGGGATTGCAAAACTGATTTTAACGCATTTTTGAATTTCAAGAAAGTCAGCAAGTCAGGTAGCATCTATTGAAGGACATCAACTTGAAATTTTAATTTTATTTTTCTCTTTTCGCAGATGTGCCCTCACTGCTGAATAGTTCTTGTATATTCTGGTGGTTTTTTTCAGATCCCCAGTTTTTGCAGTATCTTTCTTGATATTTTGAAATTATTTTAGTTTATCTTCAAGAAACAATGTTGACAGTTCTATTTCCTTCACAGTGGACCAGTAATAATCATTGTAGTATGGATATTTGAACTATATTTTTTATTTATAATGAAATAATTTGTAATTATCTTTACTTAATATCCTGATTGTGTTCAGAATCTGACCGTATTGTCCCCAGAAAAAAACATTATCGAGAATCTTGCAGTATTTGTTGGCTATTTTTCAATCAGTGTCTGAAAATTTTATCAAGGTACCATCTGTAATGAAATTGTATTTAAAGCAGTTTTTTTCCAATAGGAATGCCAGCAGAATGAGATCATTTAATTATGTGAAAGTACTTCAGAAATTCATTTTAAAGCATAGTGCTAGTTAGACTAGATTTATAAACTTGTTGCAAAGGATATTGTATTTGCTACTGCATAAACATATTAAATGACAAAACATATTTATGCCTGTCTTAGAACACAGAACAGAACAAAAATCCTGCAAAAATATAACCAAACATTTTTAAGAATCAAATTTGTAATTATTAATTAATAAATTAATCTGTCAGTTTGAATAAAACTGCTTAGTCTAGAAATTCTCTCCTATTGTACTTGCTCTTTTAAGTTCTGCACGATTGAATCAGATTGAAGCATTTGTTTCACATGAACTTGGTGAAATAGAACACGTCACTTTTAATGAGAACTTCTTGCTTGGACTTCAGTGCACTAAATGCCCCAGAACACAAAGCTTGATGGATGTAAATAGCAATGCCACACTCATTTTGAACCTCCCTTCTGGAATTCTATTTCATTAAAGAACAATATGGGCCACCAAAAAATAATAATGTTTTAACTGTTTCATCAAGCCCTTAACATATGCAGGGTGCAAGGGTAGCAGTTTTTAGTGAAAAATAAAAATAAGTGCAGTAGATGTTATATTTTCATTAAATCTATTTTCAAAATGAGCATGGCTTCATAGGAAATTTTAAATTAGTTCCTCAGTTATTGTTCGTGGATGATTAAATTCATCATTTGACCAGATCATTGATTTTTAGACAAAGACCATTACGCTCACTTTAGTGTATTCTTTGGGATTACCTCCATCTCCAAAGTGGTAAACGGAATAACAGTATCATTTCTATTCTGTTACATCCTATTAACATTTTAATTGAATTCAAATTCAGTTTACAAACTATTCCAATTCATTTTTGAAGAGCTATTATTATAAAACTTGTAATCATTAACAGCATAGCCCATTTCTCTCCCCCAAAATAAATATGAATGTAGAAATATTTCTTTTTTTTTTAAAGAAGCTGGTCTGGAAATTTTCATTAAGTTCACTGTGAAATACATAGAAACATAGAAACATAGAAAGTAGGTGCGAGAGTAGACCACCAGGTCCGTCGAGCCCGCACCGCCATTCGCTCATGGCTGAACACTAAACAGACACACTTACCCACAAACAGTAGACACAAGACACAGAACACAAGACACTACCCTCCCCTTTATACCGCTATCACCCCTCTCCACCCCAAGAACCGCGTGATCTCCTGGGGGAGGCAAAAAAACGGATAAAAACCCAGGTCCAATTCGGGAAAAAAATCCGGGAAATTCCTCTCCGACCCCAATCCAGGCGATCGACACTTGTCCAGGAGATCACTCAGGTCTTACTATACTAACCATACCTAGGTCCATATCCCTGCCCTCTCCCCGTAGCCCCTTATCCCCTTGGCAGCTAAAAAACCATCTATTTTAGACTTAAATATATTTAACGTTTCTGCTTCCACTGCTCCCTGGGGCAGTGAATTCCATAAATTAACCACCCTCTGGGTGAAGAAGTTCTTCCTCATCTCAGTTTTAAAAGAGCCCCCCCTTATTCTGCGACTATGTCCCCTAGTTCTAGTTTCCCCGATCATTGGGAACATCCTCGGTGCATCCACCCGATCAAGGCCCCTCACGATCTTATATGTTTCAATGAGATCGCCTCTCATTCTTCTAAACTCCAAAGAGTAGAGTTCCAGCCTACTTAACCTTTCCTCATATGTCAATCCCCTCATTGCAGGAATTAATCTTGTAAACCTTCGCTGCACTGCCTCCAGGGCTAGTACATCCTTTCTTAAGTATGGACCCCAGAACTGTACACAGTATTCCAAATGTGGTCTCACTAATACTGTGTACAGCTGCAGCAAGACCTCCGTGTTTTTATACTCAATCCCCCTAGCAATAAAGGCCAAAACTCCATTGGCCTTCCTGATTGCTTGCTGCACCTGCATACTGACTTTTAGTGATTCATGTACTACTACCCCTAGATCCCTTTGCGTTGCATTACAACGCAGCTCCTCCTCATTTAGAAAATAACTTGCCCTATCATTTTTTTTCCCAAAGTGAATGACTTCACATTTATTAGTATTAAATTTCATCTGCCAAGTTGTTGCCCACTCACCTAGCTTATCTATATCCTTTTGCAGACTCTTCCTATCCTCCTCATCCCCTACTTTTCCTCCCATTTTTGTATCGTCCGCAAATTTTGATATATTACACTTGGTTCCCTCCTCCAAATCATTTATATAAATTGTGAACAACTGGGGTCCCAGCACCGACCCTTGCGGAACCCCGCTAGTTACCGGTTGCCATCCCGAGTATGAACCATTTATCCCCACTCTCTGCTTCCTATTTGTTAGCCAATCCTCTACCCATGCTAATATATTACCCCCAATCCCATAATTTTTTATTTTTAGCAATGACTCGGGCTGAGGGAATTATATTTGATGTCTGGGTTTTGACGGCTCTTGCAAATGTTAAGGTTTTCTGGGAGTTGTCACCATTCCCTGAACACCGAAGAGAAACTAAAATGTTTGGTGTCCTTCCAACTACCAGTGTCATAACTCAAAATCCTCAAATTGATGAAAGAATAAAATTTGATTTATATTAGAGACAGGAATACAATTTTCTGCAGAACCATCACATGGGCTGATTTTAATTGTGGAACCTCTGCCTTTTTCACAAAGAAATGTGAGGAGGATCATTTAAAACAGGGCAGCCTGTGTTACTCCGATTGAACAAATGAATGGCCACGCTATTCCACCTCAGTTAAATCAATGCCATTATGCCAAGTCCAGTATATACATTGGAGGCACAACCTGGCAATCTCAATAAAATTCCTGCAGGCACTGGTACCTCACTGTGACAGTCAGTGATAATGCAGACACTATAATTTTCAACCTTGATTCAATTGAGAGACACTAACCTGGTACTTATCACCAGATGGTAACCTTTGTTAGTTTGGTGACATGATAAATTGATCAAACTTGACTGGTGAGATAGATTAAACATCTCTGATTAGTTTCAGGAGAAATGTACAAGAAAAATAGATGTGTTCTCTTGATTGTGTCAAAATGGGCTTCATCATAGTTTGATACAGTGGCACGGTGTGGAGGTGGAGGTTGTCTATAATTCACACCAGTAGAAAAACTTTTGTGCTCACAAGGAACTGCGGGTGCGGAAGCATCTCTGGAGAACATGGATAGATGATGTTTCGGGTCGGGACTCTTCTTCAGACTGATCGTGGTGAGGGGGGGGGGGGGGGGGGGGGGGGGGAGAGGGGGAGGGGGGAGTTGGAAAAGAGGTTGATGCAGAGTAAACCATGAAAGTGATAGGTGGATTAAGATTGAAGGGGACAGGGGAAGGGGAAAGATGGAAATGGGTGTGCATCCAGATGAGGAAGAGAGGGGGAAAAAATGGGGGGGGGGGGCAGTTATTTACCTAAGGCATGAGAATTCAATGTTCATATCTGCTGGCTTGTAAGCTATCCAAGCAGAATATGTGTTGTGTGGCCTCACTCTGGCAATGGAGGTCCCAGGACAGAAAGGTCAGTATGGGAATGGGAAGAGGAGTTAAAATGGTTAGCAACTGAAAGATTCAGCAGGCCTTGACAAAATGGCTGCCTCGTGCATACTTAGTCTCACAAAGTCTACATCAAGAGCACTGAATGTGTGGATGAGATGGGAGGAGGTGCACGTGAATCCCTGTATCACTGAGAAGAAATGCTGGTGTCCCTGGATGGATGTGTGGGAGGAGGTACAGGGAAGGTGTTACATCTCCAGCAGTTCCAGGAAAAAGTACCTGGGCTGGACATTGTTTGTGTGGGAAGGGATGAATTGAATAATGAGTTGCAGAGGGAGTGGTCCCTGCGAAAAGTGGAAATGGGTGGGGAAGGGAAGATGTGACTGGTAGTGGGATTATGTTGAAGGTTGTGGAAACGTCAGAAAATGATGTGTTGGATGCAGAGGCTGGTGGGGTGAAAGGTAAGTACAAGGGGAACTCTATCCTTGGTCTGTGTGTGGGAAGGGATTGTGAAAGCAGAACTACAGGACACAGAGAACGCAGGAGAGGGATCCATCTATGTCAGCTGGCGGGAAACAATGTTTTCTAAAGACTGAGGACATATCAGATGTCCTAGAATGGAAAGCTTTACCTTGGGAGCAGATACGGCGGAGACGGAAACATTTTGAATAGCGGATGGCATCTTTGCCAGAGGCATGTCGTAGTCCAGATATCTGTGGTAGTCAGTGGGTGTACAGTAGACATCAGTCAATAGTCTGTCAGAGATAGTCATAAATAGTGGTACTTTTGTAGTACTTTTGTGATAATTTGGAAGTTTTGATTTGATGGTTTTATTTATGTTATTTTGTTCATACATTAAACTTTCAAAACTTATGGTCATGCTTGGGTTTGGTTGGTCTGACTTCTAATGCACGTCTTTAAAAATAAATTTTAAAATGATATGCTAAGTCTATCCTTGCAGAATAAATTCTATCTGATCTGAATTGGCTGAACACAAATTGGAATGTATTATTCATTACATAATACCCATTTTCCACTGGGTTTCAGAGTATCCTATTTGATAATGTCTTCTCATGCTATTGAAATGTTTCCAGATGTATGATCAGCATATTTGAAGTCTGGAGATTCCTAATGCTGATACATAGATGTAAAAGTGAGAGGCAATAAGTTACCTTAAAACATATTGTCATTGTTTCATTCAAAATCCATAGATTATGAAGAAAGGAGGGAGAGAGAAAACAGGGAATTATAGACTGATTAGCCATACATCGGTAGTGGTAAAGATGCTTGAGTCGATTGTTAAAGATGTTATAGCAGTGCATTTGGAAAGCAGTGACAGGATCGATCAGTCAGCATGGATTTACGAAGGGGAAATCATGCTTGACTAATCTTCTGGAATTTTTTGAGGATGTAACAAGTAGAATTGATAAGGGAGAACCAGTGGATGTGGCCTATCTGGACTTTCAAAAAGCCGTTGACAAGGTCCCACAAAAGAGATTAGTGTGCAAAATTAGAGCACGGTATTGGGGGTAGGGTATTGATATGGATAGAGATGTTTGGCAGACAGTGAGCACAGAGTGGGAATTAACAGGTCCTTCTCAGAATGGCATGCAGTGTCTAGTGGGGTGCCACAAAGCTCGGTGCTGGGACCCCAGTTATTTACAATATATATTAACGATTTAGACGAGGGAATTAACATGTGACATCTCCAAGTTTGCGGATGCCACAAATCTGGGTGACAGCGTGAGCTGCCATGAGGATGCTATGAGGCTGCAGGGTGACTTGGATAGGTTGGGTGAGTGGGCAGATGCATGGCAAATGCAGTATAATGTGGATAAATGTGAGGTTATCCACTTTGGTGGCAAGAACAGGAAGGCAAATTATTATATGAATGGTGTCAGATTAGGAAAAGGGGAAGTGCAACAAGACCTGGGTGTGCTTATACATCAGTCACTGAAAGAAAGCATGCAGGTACAGCAGGCAGTGAAGAAAGCTAATGGCATGTTGGCCTTCATTGCGAGAGGATTTGAGTTTAGGAGCAAGGAGGTCCTACTGCAGTTGTACAGAGCACTGGTGAGACCATTGTGTGCAATTTTGGTCTAATTTGAGGAAGGACATTATTGCTGTTGATGGAGTGCAGCATAGGTTCACCAGGTTAATTTCCGGGATGGCGGGACTGACATATGATGAAAGAATGGGTCAACTGGGCTTGTATTCACTGGCATTTAGATGGATGCGAGGGGATCTTATAGAAACATATAAAATTCTTAAAGGATTGGACAGGCTAGTTGCTGGAAAAATGTTCCCGATGTTGAGGGGGTCCAGAACCAGGGGTCACAGTTTAAGAATAAGGGGTAGGCCATTTAGGACTGAGATGAGGAAAAACTTCTTCACACAGAGAGTTGTGAATCTGTGGAATTCTCTGCCACAAAAGGCAGTGGAGGCCTATTCATTGGATGTTTTCAAGAGAGAGTCAGATTCAGTTCTTAGGGCTAAAGGAATCAAATGATATGGGGAAAAAGCAGGAAGGGGGAACTGACTTTAGATGATCATCCATGATCATATTGAATGGTGGTGCTGGCTCGAAGGGCCGAATGGCCTACTCCTTCACCTATTTATTCTATGTTTCTATTACAATCACTGGAAAATTTGCAATAAATGACTAAAGAGGTTTGTGAACTCTTCACAGCCCATAGCCATATCCCATGTTCACAGCCCATAGATTGCAGTGAAATACAATTATATGGCCAAATACTGAGTTACCAAACCTATTTGTGATATATCACATTTAGCAAGATGTTCCACACAACATAGACCATGTCTTAAGTGTGAAGGCAGGACTTTGACTTCTCATTGCTGTATTGTCTAAGCATATCTAGGCTGATCATTAAGGTCTCATTTACACTAATCCCCCAGTCTAGATGAAGGGTCTTAACCTGAAACTTCAACTGCCCATTTCTCTCCATATATGCTGAATGACCTGCTAAGTTTCTCCAGTTGCCTGTTTCTCCTGTTTTTGTTGTAAATTTCAGCATCTGAATTCTCTTGTGCCTCTACTAATTCTGTTTTAGTCTCCCCACATTCTCAGTAACTCTCTGGAGATTCTGTAAGTTGCTTACACACTTAGGGCAATTTACAATGGTTAATTAACCTACCAACCCAAATGTCTTTGATTGTGGCAATAAACAGGAGCACGTGGTGGAAACTCATGTGGCCACAGGGAGAGCATGCCAAGTCCCTACAGATACAGATGCAGGATCAAACATGGACCACTCAAGCTGTGAGACAAAAACTCTACTATTGTTCACCATTGTGCCAATGCTATCACGGGAAAATAAATCTTTAACAAGTAGATTGGTGAGGTTGAGGTCAAATAGGTTTATCATTTGTATAGGTTCTTTCATCACCTGTCATAGACTAATTCTAGCAGCTATGTATTTAGGACTCAGCCTGTTTTGTTGCTACTGGGCTAATCTTGGTGATAGGCATCCAGAGTACACATTGTGTTCTTGCTACTCACTGCTTCACTGAATTTGGGAAAATTTGCTGAAAAGTGTGACTTCATTTATATGACTATATCAGCCTATTGCTGCACTGGCCCGCTAGGCATCGCTTAATATTTTCCTACTTGCTGCTTGACATTTGTAAGGAGAACTGCAATGAGGAATTACTTGGAGAATCAAGGCTAATGTCCAGTCTTGTGATTGATGTTCAATTTTAATCAAATTGTGCTCAGATGTAGCTCAGAAATGTGCTCAGAAATCTGGTAGTCCATTTTAGAGGACTGAACTACATGGGTCTGGGTCTGGAGTCACATGCAGGCCCAATCCGGTATGGGTTGTATTGAACATTGGTAGATTGGTACACATGGAAGATTGTCTTGATATTTTTCATCACTTGGCAGGATCCCAGTGATAGTGAATTTAGTCTGGCACCTGTGAACAGGATTATATCTGAATTGCATTCTGTCTGATTTTCTTGGCACTGGAAAGGGCTTTCCTTGCTTTGAATTCATATCTTTGTCATTTATTTGAGATAAATAATGTAAAATCAATGGAATTGTAGGTTTGAATTGAGTTCTTGCATATTGATAAAAAGCAAATTTGTCGTCAAATATTGACGTCTACCACTACAATGTAAGTTATGGCGAGATTAATTTATCTTAATTATGAAATTTAGCAAATTAATTGGATATTATAAAATTAAAACGGCATATTCCAGTCATGATTCAGGGTTTAAACCTAAAACAGTGACAATCCCTTAGCCGACAAAATGCTGCTTCACTTTCTGAGTTCCTCCATCATTTGATTTTGTTGCTCTGGATTCCAGCATCTGCAGTCTCTTGTGTCTGACATATTCCATCCTGAGTTCATTATTTCCACACACTGGACCCTGTAAGTAATCTTCAAAGGCCTTACTTCATTTGGGCTCCACTGAATTAATTTACTTTGCTTTTTGGAAATTGTTATTTTGAAACAAAGATTACAAGGAATAAATAAATTGCTGTTTGGTAATAGATCCCCTTTTGCTCCGTTTTGTTAGCCCCTGCTCACCCATATTAGTTTTATAACCTTTTATTGCCAAATCTGACAAATTTTAAGCATCTTAATTAGCTGTTCTCTTAAAACTGCTATGATATAAGATGCCATCAGCAGCATCAGATACTGAATCCCAGTTGGGAAATCTCAAACAACTATCTCCCCTCTGTTGTGAAACGCTGCAGCACTATTAACAGCATTTTCCCAAATAATTGAACAATAATTAAATCACCAGGTCATACTGCTTTATCCTTGGATAGTAGAAATCTTATTTACTAATCTGAATGCAAAGCAAAATCAATAAAAGATTATTTGCTGAAAATATTGGCGAATTGAATTTTCTCATTAGCAATGCTGATGTTGTTTTTAAACATTATCTAAGAAGATATTGATATGATAAATAAAGAATTCTGAACCAGTTCTCCTTCCGTGCCCTGTGGTCTACTCTGGCTGTGATGCTCTGGCACCAGCAGGACCTCGCTTTGACTTTCCCGCAACTTCGGGCCTCACTCACCCAGACCTGCAACAGACCCCAACTATACTTCATCCAACGGCAGATTCACGTCTACAACAAACAATTCCTTGCCCACTTGGACTCGCCCGGCTCCAGACCGCTCCTACCACTGACACTCCGCGACTCGACCGCCTGCAGGCCCCGGGCCCCAAAGCTAGCCCGCGCCGCCTGCCTGAAAACCACCAGGCCCAGTCCCGCAACGCCATCTTTGCAACGAAGAGCAGCACCAACACTCACCACCTCCCTGACCGATCTCAGGCCCAGACCACCGAAGGCGCCGCCGTCGCCAACCTCCATGTGGCCTCTGTCTCCAACCTTCACCTACTCACTGATGACGCCGAACCGCGCTGCCTCCCCGGGACTGCCGACTATCGCCGTCTCATCGGGACCGCCGACCCTCGCCAACTCACCGGCTATCCGCTGACCGGGACTTCCGCACACTGACCCGGACTCCACTCTCTGCGGGCCTCTAACAGTGACTCTACCGACCCTCGCCACTCCACTGCCCACCAGCAGGCCGGAGCCATCGCCTTACCTGAGTCCTAGGCTTAGCACTGGGCCTGAAGTCTCCACGCTGCAGACTTTCACACCATGGAGTCTGACTGTGCTGGGTCCTAGTGCTCCCCCCCCAACACAGGGAACCTCAGTGGTTGTTCCACTGGGTCTTCCCCTTCCCCCTCCAAACATGTGACCCCAGCTCTTCCCCACCCACACTATAGTCCTCATACCCCCTTCCTCCCTGACCACCCCCCACCAGACATCACCTCGGCCTCAGTCCACTCACCTGCCTTCCTCCAGCCTCAACCTCCATCCTTGCCATGTGTTCACCATCACCCCTGACCTCCTTGGGGACGCCGTCGAGTATGGCTGCCCAGCCTGCAGCTGTCCGTCCTTTTGCCCTTTTTTTTATTTTTTAGTATGTTAAAAAGTTTCGTTTTGGAGGTCTAATCTTTTTTATGTGGGGATGGGGTGGGGGGGAGGGGGAAACTGCATTTCTCAGTCCCTTCCAGGTCGGAGATGCGGCTTTTCTCCGAGCCGTATCTTCGCCCCTTCCTCACGGCCTACCAATGGGGCTGGAGCGCCGTTTCCTGCCAGGACTGGCCAGAGCTACAGCTTCGGCGGCGGTGCAGTGCTGAAGCACCATCACGGAGCGGGCGATGCCTTACCTGGGTCGCCATGTGATAAGATCCGGAGTGCTGAGACTGCCAACTCCAACATCGCAGAGCTGTGGTCGAGGAGCATCCAGCTGCGGCGGCGCTGACTTTCAAACACCGCGGAGCCTGGGATCTCTCGCCGAGATTGCCCGTGTCAGAGCTCCGACCAGCGCGGCCTGTGGATTTCGGGACCGCGGTCTCTGGCAGCAAACGGCCGGTCCAGATACTCCAAGCCGCTGAAGAGTGTTCTCCCGACACCGGAGCTCCATCATCCGGCAAGAGGGCCTGAAACATCGGGCGACCGTTGCGGCGACTGCGGAGGCCTCAAATAGGCCCCGACTATGGGGTGAACAAGAGGAAGATGACTGGACTTTGTTGCCTTCCCTCACAGTGGGAACCATTGTGGGGGATGTTTTTATGTTTTATGTTAAATTCTTCTTTAATGTGGTGTCTTACTTTTATTGGTGTGCTACAAATGGCAACTCAAATTTCACTACACCGGAAATGGTGTATGTGACAATAAATGTCCTTTGTTCTTTGTCCCCCTCTCTGATACCGAACAGTCTGTCCTCAGCAGAGGCCTCACCTTTGTTCCCCTCCGTCCCCACCTCAATGAGTTCCGTGTCTGCCACGATGTGGAGCTCTTCATCCGTCGCCTCCGCTTCCAAGCGTTTTTCCATGGGAAGGAGTCCTCACCCCCTAGTTATGACCCCTTCTCCCATCTCCAACGGACCCCCTCCTCTTGGACTCCCACTCATGGCCATCTACCTGCTTTAGACCTTTTTATTTTAAACTGCCGGCGGGACATCAACCGCCTCAACTTCTCCACTCCCCTGTCTAACCTCTCCCCCCCTAAATGTACAGCCCTCCACTCACTCTGCAACAACCCCGACTAGGTGATCAAACCTGCCGACAAGGGAGGTGCCTTGGTAGTCTGGTGAGCTGATCGCTACCGGTCTGAGGCCAGGCGCCAACTCTCGGACACCTCCTCCTACTTATCTTTGGACCATGACCCCACAGACAAGCATTACCCCACAGGCCATTATCTCAAACATCATCACTGGCTTCATCGCTTCCGGCTCCCTGCCCTCCCTAGCCTCCAACCTCATAGTTCCCCAGCCCCGCATGGCCCGATTTTACCTTTTACCCCAAAATCCACAAACCTGACTGCCCTGGCAGACCCATTGTTTCTGCTTGTTCTTGTCCAACCAAACTTATTTCGACATATCTCCACTCCACCCTATCCTATCCCTCCCTACCTATGTCCAAGACACTTCACATGCTCTTCGTCTCCTCCATGACTTCAGTTTTCCAGGCCCCCTCTCCCTCATCTTCACCATTGATGTCCAATCACCCTGCACCTCCATCCCCCATCAGGAGGGTCTTAAAGCCCTCCGTTTCTTCCTCGACCGCAGAACAAACCAATCCCCGTCTACAAATACTCTCCTCCAGCTAGCGGAGCTGGTCCTTACCCTCAACAACTTTTCCTTTGACTACTCCCATTTCCTTCTATGCCTGCCTCTTTGTCGGGTACGTCGAACAATCCTTGTTCGAGGCGTACCATGGCCCTATCCCCGAACTCTACCTCCACTACATTGACAACTGCATTGGTGCTACCTCCTGCACCCATGCAGAACTCACTGACTTCATCCATTTCACCACTAACTTCCATCTGGCACTCATATTTACCTGGACCATTACCGATATCTCCCTACCTGTTCTAGACTCTAACCTCACCATCTCCATCGCAGGTAACAGACTACTGACTGACATCTACTACAAACCCACTGACTCCCATGGCTATCTGGACTACACTTCTTCCCACCCTGTTTCCTGTAAGGACTCTATCCCCTACTCCCAATTCCTCCGTTTACACCGCATCTGCACCCAGGGTGAGGTGTTCCACACCAGGGCATCAGAGATGTCCTCATTCTTCAGGGAACGGGGGTTCCCCTCTTCGACTATAGATGAGGTTCTCACCAGGGTCTCCTCTATATCCCGTAGTTCCGCTATCACTCCCCATCCCCCCACTCGTAAAAAAGGACAGTCCCCCTTGTCCTCACCATCCTCCCTACCAGCCTTCACATACAACAGATAATCCTCCGACATTTCCGCCACCTCCAACGGAATCCTACCATTGGCCACATCTTCCCATCTCCTACCCTGTCTGCTTTCCGCAGAGACCGCACCCTCCGTAACTCCTTGGTCAATTCGTCCCTTCCCACCCAAACCACCCCCTCCCCTGGTACTTTCCCTTGCAACCACAGGAAATGCTACACTTGCCGCTTTACCTTCCCCCTCAACTCCATCCAAAGACCCAAGCAGTCTTTCCAGGTGAGGTGGAGATTCACCTGCACCTCCTCCAACCTCATCTATTGCATCCGCTGTTCTAGGTGTCAACTGTTTTACATCGGTGAGACCAAGCGCAGGCTTGGTGATCGCTTCGCCCAACACCTCTGCTCAGTTCGCATTAACCAACCTGATCTCCCGGTGGCTCAGCACTTCAACTCCCCCTCCCATTCCGAAACCAACCGGCCTCCTCCATGGCCTGAGTGAGTCCCACCGCAAATTGGAGGAGCAGCACCTCATATTTTGCTTGGGTAGTTTACACCCCAGCAGTATGAACATTGGCCTCCAATTTCAGGTAGTCCCTGCTTTCTCCCTCCTTCCCCTCCCCTTCCCAGCTCTCCCACAACCTACTGTCTCCGCCTCGTCCTTTCTTCTTCCCACCCTCACTCCCACCTCCCCTTCAGTCTGAAGAAGGGCCTTGACCCGAAACGATTTTCCAGCATCTGCAGTTCCTTCTTAGAAATAGAGAGTGCAGGTTTAAGGTGAGAAGGGAGAAATTTAAATGAGATCTGAGGGGTATAATTTTCACACGGAGAGTGGCGAATATCTGGATCGCGCTGCCAGAGGAAGTGGTGGAGCCAGGTACAATTACACCATTTAAAATGTATTTAGATAGGAAATGCAAAGCCTAATGCAAAGCCTACAGACTTAATGCAGGCTAATGAGATTAATGTAGATCGGCATCATGGTCAGCATGGATGAGGTGGGTAGACAGACTTGTTTCTGTGTTGCAGAATTAAGGTCTCACAACAACAACCAGAATTAGTTCACTCATGTGAATGCATAGCATATCAATTGATATATGTATATATCCACTCTTCTATGTAAATTTCTGTTGTCTTTCATTAATCATATTCAAGACAGTCAAGTTGTATTTACTTAAATATGGAATATATGTATTATGTGGTTGGAGTATCAATTACTAGTTAATGTAGATTCTTCTAATACAAAATAGTTTAATATCAAATGTTTCAGAACGTTATTACAGATTTAAAAAGACAATCACATTATCTGAGCAGCTGTCAGCATCAATTGCAGTGTATCTATATTTAAATTCAATGACTACCTCCAAAAAACAGTTCTCTTCCTGAAGTAATGAAATTGAATGTATTACTGCCAACTTCTCAGACAAATCCACTATTTCTTTTTTGTCATCTTGGCCACTACAAGTTTCCAATATAAATTGCAATTGAATTCAGTCAAAACTTCCACCACCATTCAAAGCTACTGCTATTATTAAAATCCATTCCAGGAATTAAGATTGTCTTTCCCACGAAAATGACTTGCTGACCTCTTTATTTCTACTGCATCACATCAAAATTAATTGATCATTTACTTTTATACTTTATTTGAATATAATTGTCAAGCAATTTCTCAGCAACAAATCCATTTTTAACTGAAGAGAGCAGCTGAAGTTCCAAAGATTAAGCTTATCACCATTCACAATGTCAAAGCTAGCAGCATGAAGTTAATAGTATTTCAAGCAACTTATTAGTTCTATAATTTTGAACAATTGTAAGTGCAACATGTTATCTAAAGTTGTTATTTAGAATTTTAAGATTTGACTTAACGCAGTAATTCAATTTAATTTATTGTCACATGTACAGAGGTACAGTGAAAAGCTTTTGTTGCATGCTAACCAGTCAGCAGAAAGACAATACATGATCATAATCGAACCATTTACAGTGTAAGTGACGAATGTTTAGTGCACGGTAAAACCAGCAAAGTCCGGTCAAGGATAGTCCAAGGGACATCAATGATGTAGATAGTAGTTCAGCACTGTCCTCTGGTTGTGGTAGGATGATTCAGTTGCCTGATTACAGCTGGGAAGAAACTGTCCCCGAATCTGGTGGTGTGCAGTATGACACTTCTATACTTTTTGCCTGATGGGAGAAGGGAGAAGAAGGAGTGGCCAGGGTGCGACTCATCCTTGATTATGTTGCTTGCCTTGCCGAGGCAGCGTGAGGTATAAATGTAGTCAATAGAAGGGAAGTTAGTTTGTGTGATAGTCTGGGTTACATCCACAATTCGCTGCAATTTCTTGCAGTCATGGACGGAGCTGTTCTCAAGCCAGGCTGTAATGATAAAATGCTTTCCATGGTGCATCTGTAGAAGCTGGTGAGAGTTGTAGGGGACATGCCAAACTTCCAAAGCCTTCTAAGGAAGTCTTGACTCACTTATCAGGAACTGATAAGATGAATACATTGTTGGTTTGAGACAGTCTTGTTTTTTAAAAAAAATTAGCACACAATAATATTGGGCTGAGATCAAAACATGTTGTTTACCAGATCCCATCCATTTTCCAACAGCAAAATATGTTAACAAATATCCTGATTCATTGTAGAGTATTTTGTTGTCGAAAATCTGAAGCAAAATGGTTGTGCTACCTACTAAATGAAAGGTCAGAACTTACGATTTTGCAGCATATTAGGAGGTTATTCGACCAATTCACCCAGGCAGCTGGACCAGTCCATACCATCCCATTTCACTGCTCTTCATTCTTACCCTTCTATTTTATGCCTTTAAAAGTGAAATAATGACTGCTGTCTCACAAGAATTTTGAGATAAAGCATACTCTTTTATTATAATAAATATATGTGAAATAAATGTTTCTAGCTTCCACGTACGAGCATCAGTCCACGGGTTAAGGTCAACAAATGATTTGCAAGTTAGTGGAGACAATCACTCGCCACTTTTCAAACCATTCTTAATTATACCTTTCATTTCTGGTACAGTGTGCTCCTGAAAGTTCATAATTAATTTTTGTTCAAATTAATCAGATTACCTCATAATTCCATTAAAATGGCACAAATCTTTATTGTACAATTGGGCTATGATTTTGTTTTCCTGGGAATTAATATTAAATAGCAAATATTTTAAATTTCAATTCTCTCCATACAAAAGTGCTGGAGAAAACCAAGTGGTAGCACAAAAGTGCTGGAGAAACTCAGAGGGTGCAACAGCATCTATGGAGCGAAGGAAATAGGCAACGTTTATGCCCGAAACGTTGCCTATTTCCTTCGCTCCATAGATGCTGCTGCACCTGCTGAGTTTCTCCAGCACTTTTGACAACTCTCTATTTCTAGACTCCCGTGCTCTGGGAAGTAGACACTTGACTATCAATCCTGTCTTTCGCCCTCATAATTTTATAACTCTCCATATGGTCACCCTTGAGCCTCCAACATTCCAGTGAGAATAAACCCAGTTTATTTAATTTCTCCTTATAGGTGGTGAAAATGCTGTGAAGTGTAAAAAAATATTCAGATGTTTCTTAATAATGGAGGCTCCTCAGATATTCATGGTAGGGGATTCTTGTTGAAAATCATCACGACCTGGCATGAATATTATTTGCTACTTAATAACCCATGCCTGAATTATCGAGCACCTTTACAGTATATGCATATTTTATGATGTAGGGTCAAATTGAAGCATATGAGGGGAGTCCACGCAGTCACAGGGAGAACATGAAGACTCCTTGTCAGAGATTGTGTTTGAATTGGAGCAGTGAGGAGCCATGTTACCTGCTACTGTGCAAGTCGAAGCAGATTCATGGAGACATGCAGCACAGAAATGGGCTCTTCCGCCCATGGTCTGTTCATCAACCACATATCTATACTAATCTCATTCTTTTTTCTTCCTGCATTTCCATCAATTTCCCCTCCCCATGCAATTCTCCTGCTAACTATATATATTCAGAGCAATTCACAGTGTCCAATTAACCTACCAACTTGCATGCTTTTGGGATAATTAATATGTTAAAAACTACACAATCACATAGATAATGGTTAATGTTAGCCAGTGTGGATTTGTTTGGCTTTTTTGTGAACATACGAACCAAACTTAAGAAATAGAAGAACGGGGTAGGCTATTCAATTCATCATGTCTGTCCCGCCAAGCAATAAGATCATACTAATATTCTATCTCTGTGTCACTTTTCTGGACTAACCTCCTATGCCTTGATTTTTTATTATTTATCATTCTGTGTCTTGAATTTATACAGTGTCTGAGTCTCCACAGCCTTCATGGGTCAGGAATTCAAAAGATCCACCTCCTTGAATTTTCTTCTCATCTTTGTCCTGACTGGCTTATTTTGAAACAATTACAAATGTGGCAGCATCGCAGACACATAGACTCAGAAAATACACAAAAACATAAATTATTCTTAAGTTACATATAAATTCAGCAAGACAATAAAAAAAGAGAACAGCCATGCAAATAAGCAAGAGGTTAATGCAAAACACAATAAGAAAAATGAAGTTCATGGTTGCGTAGAAGGGGTCTGTAGTGTTCCCTTGCTGAGAGGATTAAGCCCCTGTCCCAACTCCCAATGAGTTTACCCAAGAGCTCTCCCGAGTTTAAAAAAAAATCAAACTCGTGGTACTTCATCACGAGTACTTTTTTACTCGGACATTTTCACAGTGTTGAAAAAACTTCACGAGTTACCGCGTTTCCTGAGTACCTGCCATTAGCATTACGAGCCGCTCCGAGACATCCACGAGCTCCGACGTAGCCGCTACGTACATTCTACGTACTTACCACGAGATTGATTTTTTAAAAAAACTTGGGAGAGCTCTTGGGTAAACTTGCATCGTGGGACGGGGTTAGGATTGTGCCTGTCGCTTCAGTGAGTGATAGATGCAGGAAAGTAGCTGTTCCTGAACCCGGTGGCGTGAGACTTCAGTTTTCTATCCCTCTTGCCCGATGGTATGGCTTGGAAAGTGGTTATCCTTGAAGATACTGTAAATGCCACCTTCTTGAGGCAGTTGGATGCTTCTGATGGTGGGGTGCAAAGATCTTATAGCAGAGCAAGATGGGTTACTCTCACGCAAACGTGTAGTACGCTCATGGGCGGATTCATGGGTGATTATATGACTCATTTTAGCAACCTGCCCCCGCCATCTTGTTCCGCCATCTTGCTCCGCCATCTTGCTTCCGGCCAAAGATTGGATCTGCAGCGGGGAGAGGGAGCGTGGGGTCCGGGCAGCTGGAGAGGGAGTGTGGGGCCAGGGGAGAGGGAGTGTGCGGCCCGGGGCAGCGGGCGAGGGAGTGTGGGGTCCGGGGCAGAGAGGAGAGGGAGTGCGCGGCCTGGGGCAGTGGGAGAGGGAGTGTGGGGTCCGGGGCAGCGGGAGAGGGAGTGTGGGGTCCGGGGCAGAGAGGAGAGGGAGTGTGCGGCCCGGGGCAGCGAGGAGAGGGAGTGCGGGGCCAGGGGAGAGGGGCATAGGAGGGGGGGAGACTTTGTAGTGAGGGGGCAGGCGAGGGAGTGCCAGGGGGGGATAAGGCCTAGTGTGTGTGAAGTTGCGGGGAGGTTTACAATGTTTCTTATTTACAATGTTTCTTATTTAATGTCCCTTGTCTAGTCTGAAATAAAGTTCATTATTGGACTCTGGACATCCTCTTTATGAAGTCAAGGATCAGTTCCATTTCAGTTAGCATTAAGCGAGAAGCTGTTGTTGCAGCACCACTCAGCCAGGTGTTGTCTCTCTCCCCTTTACACTGGCACTTCACCAATCGTGATATGGCAAACCACAGTGGTGCTATTGGTGAATTTAGCATAGCATATGATGAGCGCTTGACAGCACTAGGCCTCAATTCACTGAAGTTTAGAAGGTTAAGGGGGGGGGGGGGGGACTCATTAAAACTTACAGAATAATGAAAGGCATACTGTAGATAGAGTGGATGTAGAAAGGATGTTTCCGCTAGTGGGAGAGTCTATGACCAGAATTAAAGGGAGCTCTTTTAGAAAGGAGGTGAGGAAGAACTTCTTTAGTCGGAGGGCAGTTAATCTGTGGAACTCATTGCCACAGAGGGTTGTGGAGGCCAAGTCAGTGGATATTTTAAAGGCAGAGATAAAAAATGTTTTGATTAGAACTGGCGTCAAGGGTGGGGAGAAGGCAGGAAAATGGGATTAGGAGGCAGAGATCAGCCACCATTGAATGGCGGAGCAGACTCGATGGGCCGAATGGCCTAATTCTACTGCTATAAATTGTGAACTTGTGTATTTATAGACAGCCTTAGACCTGTATTTACAACATGTTAGCGCTTGTGACATTGAGGTAGTATACAGAAACAGATTAAGAATTTATTATTAAATTGAAAGCAGAGAATGTTTCTGATATTAATGTAGATTTTACTCTAGAACTGCTTGGCAAGAGGAGCAGTTAGTTCTGGAGTCTTCACTTTTATATCCAAGATATTTTCAGGATCAGAGTTTTTATTTTATTTTATTTTTATTGACAGTTCAGTCACTCAAGCCTGATGTGCTGGCAGCTCACTCACGGCTGGAGGGCTGTCAGTTAACTCACGGCTATTCCTTGAAATTCCATTTCAAGCGGGGTGCAAAGCCACCAAATTCTGAAGAAGGGTTTCGGCCCAAAACGTCGCCTATTTCCTTCGCTCCATAGATGCTGCTGCACCCGCTGAGTTTCCCCAGCAATTTTGTGTACCACCAAATTCAAATGCTGTTTCCTACCATTTCAAGCAGGTTGCAAGGTCATCAAATTCATGTGCAGTTTCATACCACTTCAAGCAGGGTGCAAGGCCACCAAATTCAAGTGCAGTTTCATACCACTTAATGCAGGGTGCAAGGCCACTAAATTCAAGTGTTTAAGAAGGAACTGCAGATGCTGGAAAATCCAAAACCCTTCTTCAGACGGGTTTCGGCCTGAAACGTTGCCTATTTCCTTCGCTCCATAGATGCTGCTGCACCCGCTGAGTTTCTCCAGCATTTTTGTGTACCACTAAATTCAAGTGCAGTTTCCTACCACTTCAAGGAGGGTGCAGGGCTACCAAACTCAAGTGCAGTTTCCAACCACTTCAAGCAGGGTGCAAGGCCACCATATTCAAGTGCAGTTTCATACCACTTCATGCAGGGTGCAAGGCCACCAAATTCAAGTACAGTTTCCTACCACTTCAAGGAGGGTGCAGGGTCACCAAACTCAAGTGCAGTTTCCAACCACTTCAAGCAGGATGCAGGGCCACCAAATTCAAGTGCAGATTCATGCCACTTCAAGCAGGGTGCAAGGCCACAAAATTCAAGTGCAGTTTCATGCCACTTCAAGCAGGGTGCAAGGCCCCCAAATTCAAGTTATTTACTTCAAACCAACCACCATTTGCAGTGCTTTATTTCAAACCAACCACCATTTGCAGTGCTTTATATCAAACCAACCACCACCAACCACCATTTCCTGTGCTTTATTTCAAACCAACCACCACCAACCATTTGCTGTGCTTTATTTCAAACCAACCACATTTTCATTTTCAAACCACATTAAGGGCATTCAAGGTCAGCAAAACCACACTCACAGTTTAGTAGACATGTGTTCAGTGTTATTCACAGCTGAGACTGAGAGACGTGACCCTTTCATTCCCCGATCTTGCAGAGACTGACTGAGGCACTCAACACTTCCGAGTTTTATAGTCCCTCTGGAGAGAGAATCTCAACATTTTTTAAACAGGAATAACTCTTTTATTTTTCATCGATGGGAAAAATCCTCTTGTCCTGCGCAGCGGAGGAGGACTCTGAGTAAGATGGCCAAGAAATCACAGCCGTAAGTGGCAGCGTTTTTTCTAAAATCAATATACAGAACACCAGGAAGTGGTCAAGATCAGACTTTTAGTAATATAGATCACAAACAACAGAGGTCCCGGCACAGATTCCTGTGGAACTTCAATAACCACATACATTCAGCTTGAATAATGCTTCCACCACGGCTCTGTGTCTTTTATTAATAAGCCAGTTCTGAGACAATACTACCAAGTACTGTGAATCCTGTACACCTTAATTTTCTGGATCAGCCGACTATGGGCGACCATCAAATTCCTTACTAAAATCCATGTAGATAACATCCACTGCCGTACCCTTATCAACAATCTTCATTACCTCCTCAAAAAATTCAATCAACTTAGTAAGACATGGTTTGGCAGGTACAAATCGATGCCGACTCTCCATGCATTTCCAAATGGGAGTAAATCCTATCTAAAAAAATAATCTTCCTAACCTCCATACTGCTGACGTGAGCCTCACTGGCTATAATTCCCTGGATTATTTCTACAACTCCCTTCTTAAAGAAATAAATAACATTAGCTACTCTCCAATCCCTCAGGACCTGACCAGTGGCTAGAAAAGATGCAAAGATTTTCATCAAGGTTCCTTTAATCTCCTCTCTAGACTTTCTCAATAACCTGGTATAGATGCCTTCAGGATATGGTGATTTATTCACCTTAATGTGAATAAATCCCCAAAATTCACCTAGATTCACTATCCCTAAAATGCTCTTCCACTGAACATTAGATACCTGGCCAGGTTTGTTCCCACCACAAGGTCCAGTATGTTCCCTTCTCAAGTTCACATACGGTTTCAAAAACTCTCTTCAATAGACCTACCAAATTCTGCCCCATATAAGCCTTTAGCACTGAGCAAGTTGTGGCCAATTTTGCAGAAGTTAAGGTCACCCACTGGGATAACTCATCTATTGCATCCACTGCTCTAGGTGTCAGCTGTACATCGGTTAGACCAAATGTAGGCTTGGTAATCGCTTCACCCAACACCTCTGCTCAGTTCGCAATAACCAACCTGATCTCCCGGTGGCTCAGCATTTCAACTCCCCCTCCCATTCTGAATCCAACCTTTCTGTCCTGGGCCTCCTACATGGCCAGAGTGAGGCCCACCGTAAATTGGAGGAGCAGCACATCATACTTCGCTTGGGTAGTTTACACCGCAGCGCTATGAACATTGACTTCTTCAATTTCAGGTAGTCCTGGCTTTTTCCCTCTTTCCCCTCCCCTTCCCAGCTCTCCTACAGCTCACTGGCTCCGCCGCTTCCTTTCTTCTCCCCCCCCCCCAACCCCACATCAGTTTGAAGAAGGGTCTTGACCTAAAACGTCACCTATTCCTTTGTTCCATAGATGCTGCCTTACCCGCTGAGTTTCTCCAGCATTTTTGTCTACCACTCTGTTGCTTTAGCATCTTTACATTGCTACTCTCCAGTCCTCTGGGACCTTGCCTGAGGCTAGCGAAAATGCAGAGATCTTTCCCAAGGCTCCTTTAATCTCCTCTCTTGTACTGGGATAGATCCCGTCAGGTCCTGGGGCTTTATCCACCGTAATGCTCTTCAATGGCGACAGCATCATCTACTTTATCTCAAACTCCCCTTGCATTATTGTAATCTCCACACTGATCTCACTGTTCTCCTTGGTGAAAACAGATGCAATGTATTTGTTTAGTACCTCGCATATATTCTTTGACTTCAAGCATGAATTCCCTCTTTAACCTTGAGCGGTCCTATCTTCTCTCTGGTTACCCTCTTGTTATTAATGTCGGCATAAAAAGCCTTGGGAGTTTCCTTTGACCGACTCACCAAAGCCATTTTATTGCCCCTTTAGCCTCTGATTTCATCTTTATAAACCTTACATGCACTTTTTTTTCTTTTTGACCAAATATAAACCTCTTTGGTCATCCTCATGGTGTACATGGTGTTCCCTTACCTTGCCATCCTCATCCCTCTCCTTACTGGAACATGCCAGTCCTGAACTTTGATCAATTGGCCGTTGAAGGACTCCCACATGGCAGAGGCCGATTTACCCAATAACAACTGTTCCTAATTTACTCTCCCAAGCTCCTGCCTAAAAACTTTGTAATCTGCCTTTGCCCATTTAATACCTTCCCCTAAGGTCCAGACCTATCCCTATTGCAAACAATCTTAAAACCTATGGAGTTGTGATCACAATCCCCAAATCCACTGAGACACTGGTCATGAGGCCAGGCTCATTTCCCAACACAAAGTCCAGTACAGTCACTCCTTGGATTGGACTGTCCACATACTGTTTTAGGAAACCCTCTGGGATGCATCTAACAAATTCTGCCCCATTTAATCCTTTTGCACCAAATAGGTGTGGGAGTAAATGGGAATGTGGTGGTAAGTGTAAAGGAGAGCAGAGTCCACATCTATAGAACTAGGGCAGACCAATAGAGCTGTGTGTGATTATTTGAAATAACTAAGGAAAGGGGTTATTAAATTGAAACATTCATTGAGATCATTTGAACATTAATTTAATGCCAATTGGATCCAGGTAGTGAAGCTGTAATTTGTAAGGGACAGAACATGGTCTTAATTAGTACAGATTATTGCATTACCTATCTGAGGAACATTAAACTCTCAAGCACAGCATTACTATGAAATATAAAGAACCACTAGCTTAGAACTTGGAGGATATTTTCTCACTTGTGAATAGTCAATGCTAATTGTTGACACTTGCCATGGTCAATGATGAACTGCAGTTACTGTGAACGTGTTGATTGCATACCGTTTTTCTCTTAGGATGATTTTCAGTTGCTAAAAAAGCCTGTAGCCAGATTTATGGGTTATCATGACAGATTTTCATTCTTCATGTGTATATGTCAGATTTCTGGGAATTTTTATAGTGTGTCAGATTGGAATCAAGTTATGGTCATCGATTTGGACAGGTCCCAAATGATCATTATAAACAAATGATCACAACATGTAAGAATAATAGTCCGATAATGTCTTGCTGTCAAATCAAAAGCTGGAGCTTCGAGCAGAGCAGTGCTGAGCTGTGTTAATTCTCAGTAAACAGTGTTATTTAACAGCTGACAAGAGCTGAGAGCAGCATCTTACATTTAACTCTAAATTAATTTTGAAAGCTATGATTTGCCACTAAGCACAGAAAGGGACAAAGTTCATGCTTGCTTTATTTGTACTTGCCACCAGGTGCATACTTGGTTCATTAAATGCTGTGGGTCTTTGTTTTCTCTGCAATAGTTGAGGAGATTTAAACAGTTGGTTGGCCATCAGCCAAAGCTATGAAGTGCTGCTCAATTTCTTTTTTCTTTTAGGCTACCTCTGGTATTTGAAAACTTGAGCATGGTTTAAAAATACACTAAACAATCAATGGAGAGTTGTTTTAAATCTAATCAATGACTTTTTGATGATCAGGAATTGAGATTCGCAAGCTATTCAATATTTATTTGTTATTAATTAACTCCATTGACTTTCATCTTTTTGAAATTATTCCCCGTAAATGTTTGGCTCAATAATATGACACACTGTATTTGGGTAGTATGGACCCGGGTTATGTACATTTTAATATTTACTAGACCAAGTGGGACCTGTTGGGTCCCGTTCTGCCAACGCAATATTCCACCACTCATCCATAGCCCCCAACTGCGCAGGCATGGCTGAGGGGGTTCCCGCTGTGACGGCAGAGATCCTGTTGTGACCCGAGTCACAGAAACCCTCCCCAACTTTGCCTAGCCATTATGACAACCCCCCCCCCCAACTGCGCCTCGCCATCCCTCTTCCTACCCCTATCCTCCTCCATCCCCCCTCATCCCCCAGCACTCCATCCCCCTCCTCATCACCCTCCCTCTTCTTTCCCATGTCCTCCTCTCCTCCCCCACTCCCTCCCTCACCTCTCCTTTCCACTATCCTCAGTCATTCCCTCCCTCCCACCATAACACCTTTCCCCTCCCTACCCCGTCCTCTCCCTCTATCCCCCCTCCTCCCCCACTCTCCCTCCTCATCTCCCCCACTTTCCCCTCCCTCTCCCTTCCTACCTCCTCCTCTCCCTCAATCCCCCCCAAACTCCCTCCTCACCTCCGCAGGATCTCGATGTAAACCTGCCGGCCCCGTGTTCTCCAGCAGGGCAGCGATTAAGTTGTACTTGAGGCAGGGGGCTGTCGGGGTGGTGAGCATCCTGGAGCCGGGTGAGCGGGAGGCTTGAGGCAGGGGCTGTTGGGGGGGGGGTGGTGAGCGACCTGGAGCCGGAGGAGGAGGAGGGCTTAAGGTGGGGGGTTTCGGGGTGGGGGTGGTGCGAGCATCCTGGAGCCGGAGGAGGAGGAGGAGGGCTTGAGGTGGGGGTGGTCGTGACAATGATAGAGAGGTTTAGGGAATTATAGGCTGGTGAGCTTCATGTCAGTGGTAGGAAAGCTATCGGAGAGATTATTAAGGTTATGATTTACTCACTTTTAGAAGAGAATTGTCTAATTAGGGCCACTCAGCAAGGCTTTGTCCAGGGCAACTCATGCTTTACCAACATGATTTAGGTTTTTGTGGAGATGAAGAAGGTAGCTGATGAGGATAGGGCAGTGACTGTCGTCTATATGAACTTTAGTAGGGGATTTAAAAAGGTCCCCAATGGTAGGCTAATCCAAAAGATTAAATTGTACGGAGCCATGACTTTGAAGTGTGGATTCAGTTGCTTTTGCATAGAAGACAGAGGATAGTGTTGTAAGGTGTCTGGCTGGAGGTATGTGCCTCGTGGTGTTGACATGGATCAATACTGTACCTTCTGCTGTTTGCGATATATAATTGACTTGGCTGAAAATGTTGGTAAGTAAGTTTGCAGATTACTCAAGAATTGGCGGAGTTGCCAACAGTGAGGATGGTGTGAAAGGATACAGCAGGATATAACTCAGTTCCAGATATAGGTGGAAAAATAGCAGTTTGAGTTAAATCTGAGCATTTATGAGGTTTTGCACTTTGGGAGGTCAAATGTAAGGAGAAACTATATAGCTAATGACAAGAGTCTTAACACCATGGATGTACAGAGAGATCTTGAGATCTAAGTCCATAGCTCCCTGAAGGCCACAACACAAGTAGATAAAGAGATTAAAAAGTTGTATGGTGTGCTTGCCTCCATTAGTCGAGGCATTGAGCAGAAGTTAGGAAGTCGTATTGCAGCTTTATAAAACTTTGAGGAGGCTATATTTGGAATATTGTGTGCAGTTCTGGTGTCCCTATTACTGAAAGGATATAAAGGCATTGGAGAGGGTGAGCAGATGTTTACCAAGATTCTCTCTGGATTCACTATAAGGAGAGGTTGGATAAACCTAGATTGTTTCCTCTAGACATCAGAGGCTGGGAGGAGACCTTTTAGATGTTTATAAAATGATGAGAGGCATCGACAGGTTAGAAAATCGGAACCTATTTCCCAAGGTAGCACTGTTAAATTCTAGAGGGCATATAAGACCACAGAGAAAAAAATTAAAGGAGATGTGCGGGGCAAGTTTTTTATTATGGATCTATTTATTTACTCATCTATTTATTATGGGTAGGTGCTATAGACCTGCACGGGAAGGTAGACGCTCCCACCCCCACGAGTCTTGGGCAGATGGGGCATGTCAGCCTGAGAAGGTAGTCCATCTAGAAGAGGGAAAACTCTGATTTAAAACCTCCATGGCCTTGTGGCCATATCCAGTCATGGAAAAGGCTCCAGGAGTAAACCTCAAGAAAATCCAGAGTCCCTCAGGCAGTTCGTTGTTGTCGCCAACCTCGCCCTGGCAGCTCCTGCGACGGTGCTGGTGTCAAACTGTAATGGCCCTGCTGTTCCTTTGCGTCGATCAGTGACGTGGAGAGGGGGGACGTGCTGCATGGGCAACAGCCTGTCCCCCATATGACATCGCACAGGCTTTCATCCAACAAACTAGGATGCATCACACATGGACAGTCATGACTGAGGGGGGTCTACTACTATTTATTTATTTATTTATTTATTTATTTGTTTATCTATTTATCTATTTTATTTATTTATTTATTATTATTTATTATGTATGGAATACGCTGCCAGAGGTGTTGAGGTAACAGATGAGATAGAAGTGTTTATGGAGCTTTTAGATAGGCACAGGACTATGGAAAGAATGGAGGAATATGGATCATGTGCAGGTTGAAGGGAGTTTAATTCGGCATCATTTTTGACACAGACATCCTAGGCCAAAGGGCCTGTGCATGTTGCACTCTGCTTTGTTCTATGTCTTCTATTATTTTTTTGGTGACTATTTCTTATTGATTACTTCATATATATCATATTGTACAGCTTCTAATTATACAATCATATTGACAGCTTCTAATTATGTTCCTTCCAAGAAATGGAAACAGTTTATCTGTATCCACTGTTAAAATACTTCATCGTTTTTCAAACCTCCATCAAATAACCACTTTCAAGAGAAAAGAGACCATTTACCCTTCAGTGATACGAATTATCTCTAAAGTTTATCTCAGAAAAGAATTGGTTGTATTTTGATACCTCACCCATTTTCATTTCTGCTTTTATTCTTCTAAATTTTCTCTTCACCTTTCCCAGTGTTTCTATAGTTTTTCTTCAATTTACAAATGTTTAGTTGATGAATTTTCAATATTACAATATTATTCTCTGAAGCTGAGGAGTGGGTATCTTTAATTCGTGAAGCTATACTCCATAATAATGATTACTGCACCACTCTCTGAGCAGAGAAATACACTGCATTGAACTACCCACGCTATGATTTGTCCAACCTTATCGATTTACAAAATTTCATTTAATGAAATATTTTCTCAGAACAAATCAATAAATCAAGTCCACAAAGAATTATATATTTGTTAATTAGATCACCTCTCATCCTTTTGATCTCAAGACAGCATTGATCCAATCTGCTTAATCTCTCCTCTTGGGATGCCCAGGAGAATTTATTCCTTCTAGGAATTAATGTGGTAAACCTTGCACTCCCTCAATGATGATTACATACTTCCTTAGATAGCGAAGCTAGTTGTACACAATATTCCAGGTTCAGTCACACAAGGGGCACATATAATTGTAGTATGTAGTGGAGAGATTTATTTTAATTCCCCATTGGCTTCATTTTTATCAGATCTCCTTGAAGAAATGTCAAAAATTGCAGCAGGATCTTGATTGTTGGGCACGTGGGCTGAGGAATGGTTGATGGAACTTAATATAGAGAAATACGAGGTGTTGCATTAGGGAAGTTATATGGGCAGGACCTACACAGTGAATGGTAGGTAAAGCTCTGGGGAGTGTTGTGCAGCGGGGGATCTAGGAGTGCAGGTACATAATTCGTTGAAAGTGCCACTACAGGTAGATTGGGTGGTCAAAAAGGCTTTTTGTACATTGGCCTTCATCAGTCAGTGTATTGAGTATAGAAGTTGGGAGGTCATGTTGCAGTTATACAAGACATTGGTGAGGCTGTATTTAGAGTATTGTGTTCCGTTTTGGGCTCCATGTTATAGGAAAGATGTTGTGAAGCTAAAAAGGGTGCAGGGAAAATTCACGAGGATGTTGCCAGGACTCGAGGGCCTGACCCATAGGGAAAGGTTAAGCAGGCTAGGACTATTCCTTGGAGCGCAGAAGGATGACGGATGGTCTTACGGAGGTGTACAAAATCATGAGAGGAATTGATCAGGTAGACACACAGAGTCTCTTGCACAAAGTAGGGGATTCAAGAACCAGAGGACATAGGTTTAAGATGAAGGAGGAATGATTTAATAGGAACCTGAGGAGTAACGTTTTCACACAGAGGGTGGCGGGTGTATGGAACGAGTTGCCAGAAGAGGTAGTTGAGGCAGATAGTATCGTGACGTTTAAGAAACATTTGGACAAGTACATGGATAGGGCAGGTTTAGAGGGATATGAGCCAAATGCAGGCAAGTGGGACTAGTGTAGATGGGACATGTTGGTTGGTGTGAGCAAGTTGGGCTGAAGGGCCGGTTTTCACACTGTATGACTCAATGACTATGACATACTTGGTCAAATGCTGCCTTGATTTCAAGGGCAATCAGTCTCAAATTTAATTCACATGTTTAATCGATAATTTTTTATTATTAATGTTTAATGTTTTATGTGTTATTCCAAACTGTCACTGAATGTCATGTTGTCACTTGCAGGCGGAGCACCAAGGCAAATTCCTTATATGTGAATACTTGGCCAATAAACATTCATTCATTCATTCATTCATTCATTCATTCATTCATTCATTCATTCATTCAGTCATTCATTCATTCATTCATTCATTCATTCATTCATTCATTCAGTCATTCATTCATTCATTCATTCATTCATTCATTCATTCATTCATTCAAATTAAATGATTTGCCCATATTTTGATTAAATATATAAATGCCACCTGTACTAAGTTGACCTACTTGATGAGGTAGGTCATCCAGATAATAGAATGATAAGTACATAAATTCATGTCAGTGGAGCAGAATTAGGGTCCAACCCATTGAGTCTACTCCACCATTTAATCATGGCTGATCTACCTTTCCCTATCCACCCCATTCTCCTGCCTTCTCCCTGTAACCTTTAACACCCATACTAATCAAATGCCTGTCAATATCTATATCTATATAACTAAAAGTCTCATCTTGACCACTTCCTGTCTGCGCTGTATATTGATTTTAGAAAAAATGCTACCCTATATCGCTATTATTTTGGGCCATCTTACTCACAGTCCTCCTCCGCTGAGGCAGCCTGAGGATTTTTCCGATCGATGAAAAATAAAAAAGTTATGAGTGTTAAAAAAATCTTAGATCAGCTGATTGGTCCTCTTGCCTGTCAATCACCATGATGAAGGTAACGCCCCTTCTGGGGGGGGCGGGGCAGAACTTTTAAACCCTGGTTGCCTGGACGTGAGTCAGTCACTCTGGAAGATTGCGAGGGAGAGGCCACAACTGTGATTCTAAGCTGTGAATCAAATGAAATGTGAGTCTGCAATGTACTTGCAATAAATGATTTGTTAGCCGTTAATGACAATGCCATGAGTTGTATGGCCTGCCCTGTACATGAGACTGCAATGCAAAATGGAAATGAAATGACAATGCCATGAGTTGTTTGGCCTGCCCTGTGCTTGAGACTGCAATGCAAAATGGAAATGAAATGGCAATGCCATAAGTTGTTTGGCCTGCCCTGTGCTTGAGACTGCAGTGCAAAATGGAAATGAAATGACAATGCCATGAAATGTTTGGCCAGCCCTGTGCTTGAGACAGCAATGCAAAATGAAATTGAAATGACAATGCCATGAGTTGTTTGGCCTGCCCTATGCTTGAGACTGCAATGCAAAATGGAAATGAAATGACAATGCCATGAGTTGTTTGGCCTGCCTTGTGCTTGAGACTGCAATGCAAAATGGAAATGAAATGACAATGCCATGAGTTGTTTGGCCTGCCCTGTGCTTGAGACTGCAATGCAAAATGGTAATGAAATGACAATGCCATGAGTTGTTTGGCCTGCCCTATGCTTGAGACTGCAATGCAAAATGGAAATGAAATGACAATGCCATGAGTTGTTTGGCCTGCCCTGTGCTTGAGACTGCAATGCAAAATGGAAATGAAATGACAATGCCATGAGTTGTTTGGCCTGCCTTGTGCTTGAGACTGCAATGCAAAATGGAAATGAAATGACAATGCCATGAGTTGTTTGGCCTGCCCTGTGCTTGAGACTGCAATGCAAAATGGAAATGAAATGACAATGCCATGAGTTGTTTGGCCTGCCCTGTGCTTGAAATGGCAATGCAAAAATGGAAATGGAAATGAAATGAAATGAGTTGTTTGGCCTGCCCTGTTCTTGAAATGGAAATGGAATTTAAATGGAAAGATTTGTTTGGCCTGCCTGAAACAATAAATTTCGGCCCACAAGGCCTCTATTAGCCAAGAAACCAGTCCCTTTTACCCAAAATGCCCGTATTAGCCGTAGGAGCATATTGGCCCAAAAGGCCCTTGCCCGGCCAGGAAAAGTCCAGAAAAATTCACTGAGATTTCACTCAGATTTTGTTTAAAGAGCCCCTTCGACCCATGAGGCCTGGACTAGCCCAGGAGGAGTCCTTTCACCTCATCAGTAAGTATTCCCCCTGCAAGTATTAAACCTCACCCCAGTATTTTTCTACCTCCCTTCATTGGCTCCCTGTGAGATCCAGGCCAGGATAGACTTTCCTCCATCATTGTTGTGATCTGCAGAAAAAGATGAAAAATGTCTAAAATTGATTCTGCACCCTCTCCCCCATCTCACTCACAGTCTCTCACCTGTTTTGAGCAGGATTTCTGGCCGTTTCTGAGGTGCCAGCCCACCAGGCCTGAGTGACCGAGCTGCCAGCCCAATAATCCATTTGGCCCACAATATCCATACCAGCTCTCTGGTAACCAGTCCCTTTGTCCCACAACACCCATACTAGTACTCTAGAAAGCCCCCCCCCCCCCCCCTCACTGGCCACCAATATTGGAATTGGTGGGGAGGTGGAATATTGCATTGGGGGACCAGCCCTCCCGTGTGAACTCCCTTAGTTTAGTATATTACTAAAACTCTCATCTTGACCACTCCCTGTCTGCGTAGTAATTACATTTGCGCAAAAACGATCCCCCATAGCGGTACGATTTTTCACCGCCTTACTTACCGTTCTCCTCGGCTGCAAGTCAAATAAGTTTTGTTCCGATCGGTGAAATAGTACAAATGTTATGAAAGTTTTGAAGGTTCCCCCTCCCCCAAGTCCCCCCTCCCCCATCCCCCCCTCCCCCACAACCTCCTCCCCCACAACCTCCTCCCCCACAACCTCCTCCCCCACAACCTCCTCCCCCACAACCCCCTCCCCCACACGCCCCTCCTCCATACCCCACAATCCCCATTCCCCACATCAGAATCCTCCCCCACAACCCATCCCCCACACCAGAAACCTCCCCGACACCCCCTTCCCCCATACCCCCCCCCTCCACCACACCGCTCCTCCAACCCCCCCCACCACACATCCCCCTCCCCCACACACCCCCTCCCTCCCCAACCCCCCTCCCCCACTATCCCCCCCACCCCCACACCCCCTCCCCAGGGTGGTGGAACATTGCTTTGGGAGAATGGGTTGCGTTGGGGGAACAGGTGAGTGGTGGAATATTGCGTTGGGGAATGGGTTGCTTTGGGGGGAACCAGGCATCCCATGTGACTGGGACCCAACGGGTCCCACTTAGTCTAGTCCCCTTTAAAAATACCCAAAGAATTTGCCTTCACAACCATCTGTGACAATGAATTCCACATTCACTACCCTCTGACTAAATAAATTCCTCCTCATCTCCTTTCGAGCAGTTTTATGTTCAAATTCATAGTTTAATTATTGGATTATTTTGTAATTAGCTACTTCTAATGACAGGTTTCAAAGCCAATGAAATCTATTGATATCTGGAGATAAAGTGCTCTCAGTGACTCCTGACAGATATACCATTTTATGTGAGGATATGATTCATTTTTGAAGCCCAATCCTCAAGGTAAGCTCTCAATCTTGAGGCTCAGAAGTCAGGAATGGTTACGTGGGTGAGGGATCAAAATGCAACCAACTCTTTTCTGAGATATACTTCAGAGAGAATTCATAATTTTAGGAATGAAGGAAAGAAGAACAAGGGAAAAAAATTGCCACCATCAAAAACCTTTGAAATGAAAATTTTAATGTGACTTTTGGAACTTCAATTGCATAGATTTGATTAACCTGTCATTGGAAGCAACTAATTGCAAAGGAATCCAATAATTAAACCATTAATCTATCCATAAAACTGCTTGAAAGGTGATTTGGTTATCTTCATTATATTCCTGATTTTTAAATTGAATAAAATACATTAGTATTGAAAAGCAGGCTGGTAGACTGACAACATTTTAGTATTTTATAGTCAACTGCAAATGAATGCAGTTGTTCTCGTCAATTTTCCAATGAAACATTAAAAAAAAAAATTTTCACCATTAGTATTCCTTTCCATTTATATTATATTTCATGCTTTTTCATTGAATATGAAAGGAAGATTATTTTGAAAATGCATTACTTTTAATACAGATTAAATGCATTTTTAAATTAAAAAAAAAATATATATATTTTTATTAGAAGTAGACATATTATAAAGTATAGTTACATATTATAGTAAAAAAACTTTTCATATACATCAGTCATACATTATTAAAATTTTCAATTGTTGATTACTTCTGCTTCTAATGTTTTTTTTAATATAGAAAAAGAGAGAAAGAGAGAAAAAAGAGTTACAAATATAAAAAAAAACAAAAAAGGTGGAATGGATTACTTATAATACGTCATTGGAGATAGGTTTGTAGATTATAAAGTATGACTTTTCATCTAATCCTGAGTTCAGGTTTCAGTTGGGTTTTCGTGCCGGGCCAATCTATCCCGTCAGATAATTAATGAATGGAGCCCATATTTTATCAAAAAGTTCTTGTTTGTCCATTAAGACAAGTCTAATTCTTTCTAGATATAGGGTCTCCGACATTTCCACAATCCACATTTTAATTGTGGGGGTCGTAGGGCCTTTCCAAAATTTTAATGTTAATTTTTTCCCGGTTATTATACTGTAGTCAAGGAAATTTCTTTGGCTTGTTGTGAGTGTTAAACTTTGCTCTGATATTCCAAGTATTATTAATTTTGAGTTTGGATCCAGTTTTATATTAATAACTTCTGAAATTATTTAAAAAATATCAGTCCAGAAATTTTTAATTTTTATACAATTTGCAAACGTATGTGTTAAATTAGCATCAAGATGTAGACATTTATCACAAATAGGAGAGATTTGTGGGAAGATTCTATTTAGTTTTATTTTAGAGTAGTGTAATCTATGTAAGACTTTAAATTGTACATGTCTGGCATTTAACGAACATTGATGTATATGTTGTAAACTTTCGTCCCACAAATCTTTCGTTATAGGATGACCTAATTCATTTTCCCATGTGTGTCTATATGGTTCTGTCGGTGGTACCTCGTTGTTTAGGAGAGTGTTATAAATATAAGCTATTAATTTTTCAGTGTTAGGATGTTTGTTCAAACATTCATCAAGGATTTCTGGTTCCCTAGTCCTGTAGACTTGTGTGTTAGATTTAACATAATCTCTAATTTGTAGATATCTGAAGAAATTATTTGAGTGCAGTCCATGATTCTGTTGTAACTCCTGAAATGAAAGAAAAGTGCCTTTCCCATAAAGATGTCCAATCTTTTTAATTCCATAATTTTTCCATTGTGTGAAACCCTTATCCAAAAAGGATGGTTTGAATAAAGGATTATTTACAATGGGAAGGCATAGTGGTATATTATTCAATTTTAAAACTTTTTTAAATTGTTTCCAAATTCGTATTCCACTATGTATTATGGGGTTTTCCTTATAGGTTTTTTTGTGCAGTTTTGTGGTAGCAAATATGATCGGTCCAATTTCAAAAGGTAAACAGTCTTCCTTTTCCATCCTTAACCAATCTGGTTGTTGATCCATTTCTTCCAGCCAGAAATTCATGTTTTTAATATGGGCTGCCCAAAAATAAAACAAGAAATTTGGCAAAGCCAAACCTCCATTTATCTTTGACTTACATAAATGTTTTTTACTTATTCTATGATTCTTATAATCCCAGATAAAACTTGTAACAATGGAGTCGACTTTTTTGAAAAAAGTTTTTGGGTTATATATCGGGATTAATTGAAATAGGTACAGCAGTTGCGGTAAAAAAATCATTTTTATAGCATTAATTCTACCAAGCATTGAAATGGGAAGTGTTTTCCAGTATTGAATATTCTTGTGTAGTTTATTCAGTAAGGGTGGAAAATTTAGTTTAAATAAAGAGGTATATGTCTTAGTTACATAGATTCCTAAGTATTTAAATTTATCTTTAACTATTTTAAAAGGGGATTGTTATAATGTATGTAGATTGAGTTTTATTATTGGCATGATTTCACTTTTATTCCAATTAATTCTATATCCTGAGAACTGACCAAATTGAGTTATTAAATTTAATAGATTTGGAATATTAGTTTCTAACTTTGTAATATATATTAGTACATCATCTGCATATAAGGAAATGTTATTCCTTGTTTCTCTAGTGTTATATCCGTATATTCCTGTATGGGTTCTAACGCTTTCTCCTAAGGGCTCGATTGCAAGAGCAACAGATTTAGCATTTTATGGAGACAAATTCTCTCATGTATATCTAAAAAATTTTTAATACTATCTGAGCAGGATTTTTGTCGAAGCATACATTAATTCACCAACTGATCTTAGTGAGTACAGCTGTTTTGTACCTTGGCAGAACATTATAATGTTTGAAATATATTTTATTTCAAGATGGTTTTGCTTCACTTTATGGTTATGTTATGAGATCACTCAATTTTTGATTTGCTTTATCCCACATGGAATTTAACAGCTTCACTGTATTGGATACAGTGACATCCATGGACCCTAACATGAATATATGTACGAGAACAAAATATTCTGTTTACCCCATGTCGCTGCCTCCCACCACTACAAACTGAATTAATCAAGTCCAGTTGTGACACTGAATTAGTCTGCTTGCGTGGAAAATTACTAAGTACTTCCTCTCTAGAAAAAGCAGAGCAAATTAAATTTAAGTATATTACTGACCGGCAGACATTGAAATTAATGCAGAATTTAATTGAGTATTTCTATTGTTAAATTAACAAGCTATGAGTCAATGTTAGCTTGTATTTTATGAATGTTCCCTTGTTTTGAATGTAGGATCAACAAAACCCAGTTGGAGAAGTACATGTATATCTCCAAAGTGGGACTGTTGTTCATTTTGTGATCTTGTCAGTGTGTGGGAAGCCCAGGAAGAGGGGGGAATTTCTGGAATTAGTTTTAGAGAAAGAAGCTCTCATGAAAGACTATCCTGGTGCATGACGGGGATGATAAGGCAAAAAGAAAAAAGGTTATATGAGGCATAGACAGGTTAATGAGCAGCATAACCCTGCCCACAAACACCTCCCACCCACCTAATGCTCACTGTAATTACAGGGGTGGGCACTATCGCAAGTGTAGTGCGGGGGAGTCTAAAACTAGAGGGAATAGCTTTAAAGTGCACGCCGAAATCTATATTACTAAAAGTCTGATCTTGACCACTTCCTGTTGTTCTGTATATTGATTTTAGAACGCTGCCACTTACGGCTGTGATTTTTGGCCATCTTAATCAGTCCCCCTCCGCTGCGCAGGACAAGAGGATTTTTCCCATCGATGAAAATTAAAAGAGTTATTAGTGTTTAAAAAATGTTGAGATTCTCTCTCCTGAAGGCTACGGCCCTTCCTGAGGGACTATAAAGCCCAGGTGTTGAGTGCCTCAGTCAGTGTCTACAAGATGGGGGAGCGAGAGGGTCACATCTCTCAGTCTGAGCTGTGAATAACGCTGAACACATGTCTACTAAACTGTGAGTGTGGTTTTACTGACCTTGAGTGCCCTTAATGTGGTTTGAAAATGAAAATGTGGTTGGTTTGAAAAAGCACAGCAAATGGTTGGTGGTGGTTGGTTTGAAATAAAGCACAGCAAATAGTTGGTTTGAAATAAAGCATAACAAATGGTTGGTGGTGGTTGGTTTGAAATGAAGCACAGTAAATGGTTGGTGGTGGTTGGTTTGAAATGGCAAATGATTAAAAGTCTAAACTTGACAACTTCCTGTTTGCACTCTGTTTTGATTTTAGCTAAAATGCTACCACTTACGGCTGTAATTTTTGGCCATCTTACTCAGTCCCCCTCCGCTCATGAGGTGCAGAGGATTCTTCCCATCAATGAAAAATAAAAGTGTTATTACTGTTTAAAAATGCTGAGAATCTTTCTCCTGTCAATCACACCATGAAGGCCACACCCCTTCTGGTGGGAGGGGGAGGGATTATAAAATCCGGAAGTCTACTGAACGGTGAGTGTGGTGTTTATGTGGTGTTTTTGTGGTTTTATCGTGGTTTATGGTGGTTTCACTGCTTGAAATGGTATAAAACTGCAGTTGAATGTGGTGGCCTTGCAGCCTGCATGAAATTGTATGAAACTGTATTTGAATTTACTGGCTTTGCACCCTGCTTGAAATGGTATGAAACTGCACTTGAGTTTGGTGGCCTTACACCCTGCTTGAAGTGGCATGAAACTGCACTTGAATTCGGTGACCTTGCACTCTGCTTAAAGTGGTAAGAAACTGTACTTGAATTTGGTGGCCTTGCACCCTGCTTGAAATGGTAGGAAACTGCATTTGAATTTGGTGGCCTTGCAGCCTGCTTGAAATGGAATTTTAAGGAATAGCCGTGAGTCAACTGCCAGCCCACCAGCCGTGAGTGAGCTGCCAGCACATCAGGCTTGAGTGACTGAGCTGCCACCCAAAGAATCAATTTGGCCCACAATGTCCATACAAGCCCTCTGGAAACCAGTCCCTTCAGCCCACAACACCCATACTAGCGCTCCAGAAAGCCCCCCCCCCCCCCCCCTCACTGGCCACCAATATTGGAATTGGTGGAGAGGTGGAATATTGCGTTGGGGGACCAGCCCTCCCGTGTGAACATGGGACCCAATGGATCCCACTTAGTCTAGTGTTTAATAGGAATCTGAGGGATAACTTTTTCACACAGGTGGTGGTAGGTACCTGTAAATGGAACAAGCTATCAGAGAAAGTAGTTGAGGCAACTTTTAAAAGACATTTGGACAGGTACAGGATAGGAAAGGTATAGAGGGATATCAGTCAAAAATGGTCAAATAGGGCTAGCTTAGGTGGGGCATTTTGCTCAGCATGGACAAGTTGGGCTGAAGAGCTTGTTTCTGTGCCGTATGAATCTATATATGAAGTACTAATGCATCAGAAGCCTGTAAACGCACATGAAATGCAGAATTGCAATTCAAAACGCAAAAAGAGACATAACAATTTACTGACATGAAACATTTTGTAGTTGTCTTTGCAAAAGAGGTCAAGTTGCATGGAAACATAGAAAATAGGTACAGGAGTAGGCCATTCGGCCCTTTGAGCCCGCACCGCCATTCAATATGATCATGGCGCAGCCGCAGGTCCGGTGGACTGGGACATCAGGAGCTCGCGGGTCCGGGGGGAGAGAGAGACCGCTTCCCGGAGCTCCCGCAACAAGACTTCTCCAGCCCTTGTCGCGGGGTTGGAACGACCCGGAGCGGGGTCATACATCGCCCGGCACGGCTTCATGGCCGTGGGACATTCCAGTGCCCGCCGGGGGCTCCTACTTCGAGACTTTTTAGACCGGGAGCGGGGCCGAAAATCGCCCGGCACGGCCTAAAATGGCCGTGGGACTTATCATCGCCCGCCTGGGGCTTGGACATCGGAAGAGACATGGAGAACAGGGGAGAGAAAATACTGTGATGGATGTTTGTGTGAATTAAATTGTGTGTACGTCTAGGAATTGTCTTTGTTTGTATGGCTCAAATGACAATAAATTGTATTGTATTGTATTGTATTGTATTGTATTGTATCCAACTCAGTATCCTGTATCTGCCTTCTATCCATACCCCCTGATCCCCTTAGTCACAAAGGCCACATCTAACTCCCTCTTAAATATAGCCAATGAACTGGCCTCAACTACCTTCCGTGGCAGAGAATTCCACAGATTCACCACTCGCTGTGAAAAATATTTTTCTCATCCCGGTCCTAAAAGACTTCCCCCTTATCCTTAAACTGTGACCCCTTTTTCTGGACTTCCCCAACATCGGGAACAATCTTCCTGCATGTAGCCTGTCCAACCCCTTGCAGAAGCTTTAGCGTAGAGGAAGGACATGAAATGCTGGATGGGATGAACAAAATAACAAAATACGTATTTACTGGTTTTAGCAACTTGAAGTAGATAAATCAATAGACCTGGATAAGATATATTCGTCTGTTGAGAGGATCAAGAAATAAATTGCAATGGCTTTGACAATCACTTTTCAATCTTCTCTGGCTACTGGATTTGCAACACACCTATTGTTGCTTTGTTACTTAAGGTAAATTGTGGGATGGGGTAGGGGTAATGCAATGGTTGAGTGGAATATAATAGTAAGATTAAACGAGAACTTACCAGTTTGAAGTTTGATCTGTATTTTATGAGGAGTTACGATGAGGGATTACGTGAAGAACCCGCTCAGTGCGCAGGCGCGGCATACTTCCAAGCAGTGGTGTGGAATCACAGATAGACACAGTTATTTTGAAGTAAACATAGTAAAGATAAGGAGACATCAATTTATTAGTTTGATCCATATAATGAGGGTGGGAGCGGAGGGCACGTAATCCCTCATCGTAACTCCTCATAAAATACAGATCAAACTTCAAACTGGTAAGTTCTCGTTTAATCTTACTATTTTACTTCGGAGTCACGTGAGTGACTACGTGAAGATTTCAAAGCTCTGTGATTTCAAACCGTGTAACAGTTTCATTTCACTCACTGCCGAAGTTCTTGAGGGAGGAAGTGTTATCGTAATGAACCAATGAGTCTATTTGTAGAAAAACACAATGGTATTTTTTAAACAATAACAACAAAGAATTAAGTTGCTCCCCTGGGCTTAAATTAAATATTTGCAGTTCGTAAATCTTTACTGCAAATAAACCAGGTTTTGCCAACGGCTTATTATAAAATTTCTGAACGGTCTTTTCCCTTCCCACCATCCTGCTGTAGCCAGGATGTGGTGTATAGGCATGTCCATTCTTTAGCCGTCGACATGGATGCTGCCCTGGTGGAATAAAATTTGTACATGTTAGTGTTTATCCCAGCAGTTTCTAGCACCTGCTTGAGCCATCTTGCAATGGTTTGGCTCGTACCCCACCATAAGGTTTTTGTGACTGACCCACAAGGCTTTTCATCTCCCTCGAATATTCTGGTTGTGTCTATGTAGGATAGTAGGTAGGTCATGGCACATAACCGTGGTTCTGGTGGGTAAGCCACGACTGGATTAGGTGTTCCTGGTCTGCTCTGTTTGACCAGTCGCTGGATAACGACAGATCTGGTCTGGAGCTGTGATCATGTTGTCCAGTCGCAATAGGTGTAGTGACTGGACCCTCTGAGCGGATACAAGTGCCACCAACCTAAGCGTCTTTAGTGTAGCTTGCTCGAGGCCGGGGGATCTGGCTGGTGGCCATTCCCTGAGATATGTCAGGACCACACTGATATCCCAAATATGGGTATACCTGGGCTTAGGGCTTGATATTGTAAATGCCCTTCATCAGTTTTACCACCAGTGGATGGGATCCCATCGCCTGTTGTCCTGCCGCTGGTTTGAGATAAGCAGAAAGAGCACTCTGCGCTGTGTTGATTGCACTGTAGCTGATCCCTACATCGTGGTGTAGATGGCCAGGAACTCCAGTATGTTGGTGGCTGTAGCTGTTGCGTATGTTGTCCATGTTTCCTGGCAGTACTTCTCCCTTTTTTGATGCTGGTTAAGTACTGCCTCTTGGTGGATGTTCGAAGGGATGCCGACATGGTGGTGATGGTTTGTTTGGACAATCCCAGTTCCAGGTAAGGTCTGTTCAAACTTGCAACCCAGTCGTTTAATTTTCTCATGGCATGGGTGTTTAGCTTACCTGGTAGGTAAGTAGCTGATAGCCAAATATGTCTTTCGACATACCATTGCCAAATCATGTTGACCAATTTGTCGCATGATAATGATTTTATGCCACCCATATGGTTAATATAAGCCATCACCGTAGTATTTATGAATTTGTAACCGAACATGCAAGTGCTGCATATTAGGTACATATGCTTTTAAACCATAAAAGGCGCCCAACATCTCTAGATAGTTAATGCCCAGTGTAAGTAGTAATGATGACTCTAGTTTAGTCCATCTACCACTTGTGCTGGATATGGAGTTAGTCGCTCCCCAGCCATGAGCACTGGCATCTGTTTGAATAACAAAAGTAGGGTTAGTGATAAAGATAGGGCTGAAACTATGCCAAACGTTTTCTGCCCACCACTGTAGCTCTGATATTGCTTCAGTGGGTAATTCATGACACGATCATAGTGACCTGTATGTCGTTTTATTGCCCGTACCTTTGCTCTCTGTAAATTTTTTGATAGTGCAAAGGTCCGAATTGTGTAGCCGGAAATGCTGCTACCATTTCCCCAATTACTCTTGCTACTTGTCGAATAGTTGGTCGCTCGTTGACCATTAATTTGTTGCATGATTGTGCTAATTCAACCATTTTTGCCTTTGGCAAGGTAACAGTTATATGGACTGAGTTAATTGTGAAGCCCAGGTAGTCCATGATAGTGGATGGCTTCAACTTAGATTTATCTGGATGTAGGACGAACCCCAGAGTTTCGAGGAGCTGTTTTGTAGCTGATACTGCTGCCACAGCCAATTCCATCGTTTTCCCTACTATGAGAATATCCTCCAGATATGCCATGACAATATGTTTTTGTTTTCTTAGTATTGCCATGGCTGGGTTCAATATTTTGGTGAATAATCTTGGGCTGAAGTTCGCCCATAGGGCAATGCTTTGTACCATCCAGATAAATTTTAGGTATCTGCGATGATCCTTGTATATGGGTACTAGATAGTAAGCATCTTTAAGATAAATGGTTGCCATGAAGTGTCCTTTGGAATTCAGTTGTTTGGCAGTAACATATGTCTCCATTTTGAAATGTATATACTTAACAAATTTGTTTAGTGATGTTAAGTCAATGATGATGCGACAGACACCATCTTTTTTGGTTTTAGTGAATATATTCGATACAATTTCCAAAGGTTCATGTTTGGTCTTTTCGATGACCCCCTTTGTGATAAGTCTCACCAGCTCAGCTTGTCCCTCACGTTTCTCTTTGACGGAGGGAGAAATACCCTTTGGGGCCATTGTTGAACTGGCGGCGTTTTTTCTGACATGAATTGTATTTTATATCCTGTAATGTTGTTGAGTATATACTTGTGACTCGTGACCATACCCCATGCTTCTTTAAACAAGTGTAATCTCCCCCCTGTTAATAAAGCACCCTTATTCTCTATATGCTGGTAGGGACCAGACCCACCTACCTCCATGGTTATTGGCGATTCTGTTTCTTCATTTTCCTGAAGATTTTGTTCTGACGTGCTGGCGATGTTGGGGGGAGGCGCATTTTCCAGAGGGTCCGCTGCGGGCCCTGATCTGAAAGATCTTTGGGGATAATGTGCGGACCCCAAGCGTTCACCAGTCCCATATTGCGGACGTTGACTGGTGGATGCCGTGGGGTGCTGCCACTTGGGTATCGGAGGTCTTGGTTTGCTCGTCCCGGGGCCTGCCCTCATTAGGCCGAAGGTTTTTGATGCTTCCTGCATCTCCTTCAGTTTTTATTGAAATCTTTCCCAAATAGCAGCGCGTCCGTCTCCGCAGCTGGGGCTTTACACAAGCCAGCAAATTTGGGATTGAGGGCAGGTCTTATGTTTCCCTCTGGAGATTGTTGATCTCAAATTGTGTGGTACACATTAATGCCAGCACATCCTGCTGGCAGGTATCCATCTCCGTGGTCTCCACGGAACGAGCAAAGGCTGTGATGGCTGACGTCAGGAGCCTTAGGATCCGCTGTAGCTTGAGCTCTTGGGTCTGGATGTGTGACCCACATGCCCCCAGATTTGGCTGTTGACACTTTTTACTTTGAGGGCCTCACCGTTTTCTGGTGCTGTGTTGTTTCAACACCTCAGCGAGCACCTTTTCCAGTAATGGTTGATGCTGGCCGCCATTCTTGGTTCCAGCGGTGCTCCAGCCCGTGGGGTTGCTACAAGCGGTCCATCACACCCAACAGCTCTTCATGTTCCTGCACCCCTGGCATACTCCCGAATTCGTCCGCCTGCCCCTGTTCCAGACCAGCCCAGCCCTGGTCACCAATGCTAGCCTCCAGTAATGAGGGAGCAGAGGGCAGTGCATGAGGCACTGTGGAGGGGTTGCCTGACCTCCCTCCGCGAGAGCGCTCTTTCTGCGCAACTCGCTGGAGCTGCTCCAATTGCTGTTGGATGCAGCTCAGGCGGCTGGCTCTCCTCCATTTAGGTGGAGACATGTCCCCGTCCGACGAATCGGACGCCACCGGCCGGATGCCTGTTCGGATGGCTAGACATCCAGCCCGCAGTTCAGGCACTCTCCGCTGGAGTCGAGCGGGGGACAGGTTCTTCTGGAGCTTTTGCCTTGTAGATGCGAGAGCGCCCCTCAAGCAGCGCGTCTCGCAGGCACCTGCTCCATGAGCCGCTCCAGCGGCTCAGGCGGCTCTCTCTCCCCCCGTGCGGGTGGAGAGACGTCCCGTCCGACATCGGGAACACCTGCCGGATGCCTCTCGAGTGGCTATGCGTCCAGCCCGCTGCTTCAGGTACTAGCGGGCTGGCCTCGGCACGGTGTCGGGGAATTACGGAACACCGGGTAACGCTCCTACCGCCTGTTGCTGCCCCCCTCCCCAACGGGAAACGGGGGACAGTTTTATCCAGAGCCTTTTTCTCTGCCTGTAAAAAACACAAGCAGAAAAAGGCTCACCTGTAAAAGAAAACCCGACCTCAGGGTACTCACCTGACGGTCCGGTTCATCCTGTAACGGGACAGCCTAACTCCCGTGGCAGCCGCTGTTGCACTGCTGGCGTAATGCCGCGCCTGCGCACTGAGCGGGTTCTTCACGTAGTCACTCACGTGACTCCGAAGTAATTATAAGAAAGATATGTCTGACTAACTTGTCTGAGTTTTTCTGAGGTTGTGGAAGAAAGGATTGATGAGGAAAATATATTTGTTATACATTACATGGATTTTAGCGAGGCTGGTTAAAACCTAAATCTAACAAGATCCAGCAGAAAATGGCAGAAAGTAAAGGATTGTCGCTTTTGGATGTTTTTGGACTGGAAGAGAATTACTAGTGTTGATCCGCAGGGCACAGTACTTGATCTCTTGATTTGTGTAATGTATATTAATTATTTAGTTAAATGTAGGGAACGTGATAAAGATGTTTGAGGATGATACAAACACTGATTGCCAAGGAAGAATGCTTTAGATTACAAAATATTACAGTTCTTCAGTCTGAAGAAGGGTCTCGGCCCAAAACATCGCCTATTCCTTCACTCCATAGATGCTGCCTCACCCACTGAGTTTCTCCAGCATTTTTGTCTACCTTTGATTTTTCCAGCATCTGCAGTTCTTTCTTAACCAGAAATATAATCAGTGAGAGGATGTTGAGTGCCGTGAAAGAACAAGGGAACTTGGAATATATATCCATTATAGGTCAAATAAACTGGTTCAAAGACATTGAAGCACAGGATGTAAGATCTGGCAGGCTACACTGGAAAGGCATAATCAAGTTAGACCATGTTTTAAATTTTACACACAATTCTAATCACCTCTTTGCAGGAAAGATGCTATGGCAATGCGGATGTTACTGTATAATTTATAGATTATGTATAGATTTGAGGGTGTTGCTAGAACTGTAGAACTTTAATTGTATAGGAAGACTACATATGGATGCGGCTGAAAGGAGAATAAATAGGAAGGATTTGTTTACCATAACAGACAGGTCAAAACCAGCAATTAATAGAGAGATTAGTGGGAACACGAGGGAAATTTTTTTCCACCCACTTGCTAATGCAAGTGTGGAGCTCACTGCCAGAGAGGGAGGTTGTGTTCAAATGCCACATTTGACAAGTATTTTTATGTGTACTTGAAGAGTTGTGATCTGCAGGGCATTGGATCCAGTTGTGAAAGCTGCTGTTGTGTTGTTTGTCAGCAATAACTTAACTGCCAAATTCCCTCCTTCTGTGCAGTTACATTCCCATGATCAAATGTTAGAGTGTGGAAGCATTTGTTTCCACACTCTGAATGAAGGAATTTCTCTGTGTCTCAGTCCTAAAAAGCTTATCCCTTAGTTTGATTTTGTGATCCCTGTGTGTAAACTCAGCCTGAGAAAATCATTTCTTTGGATACAATCTGTTGACCTCAATACCAATTTTGTTCAAAAGCTTCAAGTGGCACAGCTGGTAGAGCCGCTGCCTCGTCACAGCGCCAGAGACCAAGGTTTGGACAAGACCTCGGGTGCTGTCTGTGAGGAGTTTACCTCTGTGTGACTGCGTGGGTTTCCTTCAGGTGCTCCTGTTTCCTCCCGTAACCCAAAGACATGCAGGTCTGTTGGCTAATTGGCCTCTGTAAATTGCTTCCTAGTTTGTAGGGAACGGGATAACAGAACTAGTGTGAACTGGTAGACAAAAATGCTGGAGAAACTCAGTGGCTGAGGCAGCATCTATGGAGCGAAGGAAATAGGCAACGTTTCGGGTCGAGACCCTTCTTCAGACTGATGTGAGGGTGGGGGAGAAGAAGAACGGAAGAGGTGATGACAGTGGGCTGAGGGAGAGCTGAGAAGAGGAGGAGAAAGCGGAGACTACCTGAAATTAGAGAAGTCAATGTTCATACCGCTGGGGTGTAAACTGCCCAAGCGGTATATGAGGTGCTGCTCCTCGAATTTACGGTGGGCCTCACTCTGGCCATGGCGGAGGCCCAGGACAGAAAGGTCGGATTCAGAATGGGAGAGGGAGTTGAAGTGCTGAGCCACCGGGAGATCAGGTTGGTTATTGCGAACCGAGGGGAGGTGTTGGGCGAAGCGATCGCCAAGCCTACGCTTGGTCTCACCGATGTAGAGCAGCTGACACCTAGAGCAGCGGATGCAAAATATAGTGTGAACTGGTGATTTATGGTTAGTGTGGACTCGGTGGGTTGAAGGGCCTGTTTCCATGCTGTATCTCAAAACTAAACTGAAGATATCCCCTATTTTTCTAAGCTCCAGAGAACTTTATAAGAATGTCTGATTAACAGTAATACTGGAGGCTTGTTCAGGAGCTCTCCAATCACAATATATTATACTCTCAGACACACGGATGAAAGAAGTTAACCCAGGCTGATTAACACTGTCAAACATATCTTTATTGGTTGTATCCTGGCAACTGTAACCAAACATAATTGCAGCACACAAAATATTTCCTGTTCAATAACGGTGGGAAATATGAACTCCGGGTCAGCAATCACGCAGTCTTGTGCTGGTTTGATTCTCCCAGGAAACTTTGGAATCAATATTTTTGTAACGGTTTTACATTGTACCAATGTTCATTAATAATTCAAAAAAATTTGCGTTTTAGACCAGATTCAACAGCAAATTTCAGCTCACTTTCAACCAAGAAAAGGTTCTATTGAGTCAGTGAGAAGCTCACAAATTCCTTCATTGCATATTATTTGGCACGTAACTGTGCCTTTAAAAATCCTATTCCTTTTAACCTACAACAAAAATACAATTTCAGTATACTTTAAGAAAACCAAAAATAGTTACTTTTTTCAGAACCGATACACATTTTGCTTTAATTTATTCAGAAAATTCCATATGTTCAAAGAACTTTAATTTAGTATTTTACCTTAAAAGAGCCTCAATGTCAGGAATGTGTAGGAAGGAACTAAACCAAAGATAGACAGCGGGTCAGACAGCATCTCTAGAGAAAAGGAATAGGTGACATTTCGGGTCAGACCCTTCTTCAGACTGAGAGTCAGGAGAAAGGGAAATATAGACAGTGATATAGAGAGATGTAGACCAAATGAATGAAAGATATGCAAATGTCAGGGAGCCTGGAAGCTTTAATAGAAAGAAGTACTTTGTTTCAGAATATCAAGACATAACATGTTAAGGACTTTCCCTGCTACATTATTCTGTTTGAATTGAACAGTGGCACAGCCAGTAGAGTTGCTATCTTACAGCTTCAGTGACTCGGGTTTAAAATGGGTGGCAAATAGAAAATTTGAGTGAAAATTATAGTAGCAGATTTTTATATCATTCAAGAGATTACTCCCTCTAGCCACTAAATTGAACTATATGGTTATGGAGAATGTCGTAATACGCATGTGAGCTCTCCGTGAGACCTTCAGAGCTTCTTCACAGATAAATCTTCATAACACAGTCTTTTGATTAATAGTTTCTTTATTGTTGAAGAAAAACAATAAGGTATACATCCGACCTTCTTCCAACTCGTACACTATAATCGTCGTCAAACTCCAGCATATTGCTTTAAACGTTAGAAAACTCCTCGTGTCTCCATTACACTTCACATGGTCGAAGGGTTTGCCTTCCTGATGTAAGTCCAAAACTAAACTAAAAACTAAGCATCTGCGTAAGAAACCTAGCTCCAAACACGCCCTAGAATACGTAATAAATCCCACCCACATAATAATGGGCAGCCTAAAATTTAAAGACACATGCCATAATTAATGACACACAAAACAAGCCAAATGGCCACTACAAAAAGTCTAATATTAGGGGATGATGTTTAAGGTCAGAAGGGGAATGTTTAAAGAAGATGTGCAGAGCAATTTACTTTTTTCTTACATAGAGAGTGATGATGGGTGCCTGAAAGACACTGGCAAGGATGGTGGTGGAAGTAGATGTGACGGTGGTATTTAAGAAGCCTTTGGAAAGGCACATGACTATGAAGGAATAAAGGGATTTGGATAAAGGGATCCAGGCTGAGGAGATTAGTTTAATTTAGCATAATGTTCAGCATTGATATTGTGGGCTAAAGTGCCTGTTTCCATGCGTTCTTGTGCATTCTGTGTGTTCTATTTTCTATGTTCAAGACATATTTAGGGTTGGAGACACAGGGGATTGCAGATCGTGGTTTACAAAAAAGGACACAAAATGCTGGAATAACTCAGCGGGTCAGGCAGCATCTCAGGAGAAAATGGATTGGTGACATTTTGGGCCTATACCCTTTTTCAGACAATTTAAATATACGGTACATAGATGTAGACGGGTTGGTTAGTAAATTTGTGGATGATACCAAAATTGCTGGGGTCCCGGACAGTGAGGATGGCTGTCAGGGTATACAGCGGTATATAGATTAGCTACAGAAATGGGTGGCAAAATGACATATGCAGTTTAATCCAAGCAAGTGTGAGGTATTGCACTTTTGGAGATTGAATGTAAGGGAAAAATATACAATTACTGGCGTAAGCCTCAACAGCATTAATGTACAGAGGGATCCTGAGGTCCAAGTCCATAATTCCATCAAAGCGCCAACACAGGTAGAGTGGCAAAGAAGGCATATAATATGCTTGCCTTCATTGGTCAAAGCACTGAGTATAAGAGTCAGGAACTCATAATGCTGCTTTACAGAACTTTGGTTAGACCACATTTGGAGTATTGCATGCTATTCTGGTCACACCATTACAGGAAGGATGTGGAAGCTTTGGAAAGGGTGCAGAGGAGGATTACCAGAGCGTTGCCTAGATTAGAGAGTATTAGCTACAGAGGGAGAGGTTGTATGGATGTGGATTGTTTTCTCTGGAACCCCGGAGGATGCGGGGAAACGTGATAGAAGTATATAAAATGATGAGGCATAGATAGGGGAGACAGTCTGAACCTATTTCCCAGGATGAAAATATCAAATAATAGAGCACACCTTTAAGGTGAGAGGAGCAAAGTTTAAGAGAGATGTGTGGGGTGAGTTTTTTTTTTTTACACAGAATGGCGAGTGCCTGGAACATGTTGTCAATCGTGGTGGTGGAGGCGGATACGATAGAGGCATTTAAGAGACTTTTGGATAAGCACATGGAAATGCAGGGAACGGAGGGATACTGATTATGTGCAGGCAGATAAGGATTGATCTTGGCATCATGTTCAGCGTGGTCATTGTGGTCCAAAGATCCTATTCCTGTGCTGATCTGTTCTATATTCAAACATTGTCAAAAACACTGCTTTACTGGCTTCTGCATTACAGCACCATCCACTCAAACAGAACTCAATCTATGTAAAACAATATGAATGTTACAACCTACAGAAATTTGCCTTTTAAATGTCCTTGGTACTCCTTTATACTCCTATCTTTAATAAATCAATTGGACCGCATATGGTGGGACTAGTTTAGACAAGGACATCTGTTGTTGGGATAGACGCAAGGAAGCAATTAGTTACCCCAATTAAATTCTCTCTCTCACATGTACCTGAAATGATACCAGCTGTGCAGACACATGACTGATCTAATTAGTGTTCTCTCAATTCACAGTGGAACCTAGTTACTAAAATTTCTATAACTATATTTGTAATGGTGCAGCTTTTAGTTCAACAATGAATATTTTACTTAGCTGCTCTCAATGCACTTGTACTTGTCCCCGTACATTTTTAGCTGACAGATTAGTGTCCTTTCTAGACTTAGCATCTGTCAAAGCGATGAGAGATAAAGTTTGACAATCATTCTGAGATTTTATGAATCAAAATATGAAGTAAATGAGTAAAAACATTAACAACATTAATAATTTTAACTCCTTTGAATCTTGCTTAGTTGCATGCCAAAGAGACACATAGTTACCCATTGGATTTAGGGCATTTGTGTATGGGCAAAATAGCTTCTATTACTCCCCGTAATCGACTTAGTTTGGACATATTTGGATGATTTTCACATTGGTGATTTAAAACTCATTCGGACAATAGAGGCTCAGTATCTAACTGCTGCATGAATTAATGATTCTAATACAATATTAATTACATAAATGAAGGAAATATAACTAAATGGGTAGAAAACCATAAATCGAGAACACTACTTGAACTTGCGGACAAGTAAATTTAGCACTGATAGCAATCCTTTAAGGAATTTTCCATATTTAGTGTAGATTAGTGCGGATAATGAAAAAAAAACCCTGGAATTACTTTACAAATACTTCGATATATCCTTTTGGAAGTTATTAAATTAAAGTTGTAAAATGCTACTTAGTCTTTTAACACTTTGTATATGCGGAATTAAAAACTGCTGGTGTAATAATGGTTAACGTGTTAAACAGATTAATTAAAGGTGGTTCATTATAGTGATATGTTAAACAACAGGAAGGATTTTTCACATAACAGGACTGTATAAAAGGTAGGAGATTTTCCACATGGAGAGGACTTCATCTTGTCGGTGGTTCTAAGAGTCATAAACAGAGGGGATACGCTTATATCTTTGTTGCTAGGAGTCTATATTAGCAGATAGAATGTGGGACTGTTTTGCTTGAAAACTTCTTATTTCTTGGATCAATCTCTTTTCAATGATGATCTTGAGTGATATTGAGAGCTATTGATGACTGTTGCACTTGTTGGTGCCAGGGGACTCCACTAGTAGTAGAATTATAATGGCAGTTTGCTTTAGTAGGGCAAACTGCATTTTCCTTGGCACTAATTGCTTAATTAAACAACTTTCAAACATATTGATAGGATGACAATCATAGTGTAAGTGTTTTGCAAAAAATATGTACCATGCAGCTATAATTGTTAAGATGTTTAATAAATAGGTCAATTAAATAAAATCTGAGTGCAAAGAATGGGAATTGTGTTTGATTTTGTAATTCTGTTGCTGATATGGAGTATCTTTGATTGCTTTGGAGTAGCTTTGTGGGCTATGCAAATTCCATTTGTGACAGTTCCATTAAAATTGATCTTCAATTGGAAGAACCCAGAACAGGTTGTTAGTTTTCCCTGCAGATTCATATTCTATCAATCCGTTACAAGTTCTCGCACCTCCCTGCACTTAACCTTGCGGGTATGAATGCAGCAGTCAGTTCTTAAAGGGATGTGCACCCACCAGCTATGTAATGAATGGATGCCACAATGATGAGAAATGAGGAGAGTGCTTTAAGCGAACAGGCTATTAAAACACAGTGAGGCAGGAGTATTTTGGCGCCATTTTCAAAGTCCATGCTTTAGTTTTTATGACCAGTGCTTGTTCCTGGGAAGTCGCAAGGCTGTAGCAGGCCTCCAACCACCTCGTTCCTTGTACGCGACATCCCTCTCCTCGCCCATTCACCTTTGTTCCCAGCGGGTTCCTTCCGCAGCCGACCACGAGAACCAAGGTCTTAGAGTTTAAATAGAGCACAGAAAAAAACTGGTGAATTTAACTGGAGGGTAGAAACCGGTTGTATTAGAGGTCACTGTGTGAAAAAAACCCAGAGGAATCAGTGCCCAGTGAACATAGATGCCAACCCAACAGGATTTCTGAACAAATGGATAACTGATTATCAGAGTTTTAGTGTACTTTATAAAACCATTAGTTTGCATGCAATATCCAAAAATATCTGAGGACCAGTGGAAAGTTAACTTCTCCTAGCAGCTTGAAAGACCTGCTATCACCCCAAGAATTGTAATTCTATAAAGTTTAGGGCAGAAAAATGGCAAGAACATTCCACTTAATGGCATCGCTTTGGAAGCCATGTGAAAAATTATAATTTTTTCAGTTGATGGTTCTCCCGATATTTGATAATTTAGATCAACCAGTAATAAAGTGCAACAGAGGTATTATAGATGTAGTTTAAAGAACAAGTGACTGTGCTTCAAACTGAGAAATATATTTTCTGTGCTTTGCCTATTACCAGAATAAATGTCCTACAATATTTTACAAGGAAGTTAGAATGATTGGCACTTGAACTACACTTCTATTGAACGTAATATGATCACAGAAGCAGGCTCCATTGCGCTTTTCCAATTTTTCTTTTTGTTGTGTTACCAATCCAGTGTTGATTAGATGACCCGTTTAATACATAAAGCATCAAATAAACGTCATGTACAAGAAACCTAAATATTGCATGTTTACGCATTCCCAAGATGACAAATGGCACTTTGATGACCACATCTCACATATCCCTTTCCAGCATTAAGGGTGACTGCATGTTCAGCTGACACTTAGAGCACTGAAGTACTGATGATAAAGACCATATTATTATGCCTGATATGATGGTTGTACATATTTTATCAAGCGAGTATAGTTAATCATTTATTCATATTGAGGTAATCGTGTCAAAGAGGATAACAAATTCAGTAAAATTTCTGTAACCCAATTGACCAAACCGCAGTTATGTAAATCTAATAGCAGAACAACTGATATGTAATTAATTTAATACTGTATTTTTAAATTACCGCGGCCATTTATTCCTTGAAATAAACATTTCGGAAAATTCCTTGATGCTTTTTGCGTAGTTGAATTAATCATTGCAGTGAAATTTCCCTGAGAAGTAATGGATGGAGCCTTCACTCTGCTTCAATCACTTAAGGAATGCTCAGAGCTACTAAACTCTTATAAAAGAGTTCAAAAGCAATGAGCAACTTCAAGGTACTCACCTCTATCCCAGTGGAGGAAGTTTCAGCACAGACTGACATTTTCACTTTCAGTAAGAATGAAGAAAATCCATAGTGATGCTTCTAAATGGGTCACAAGACAGAGTTGTACAGGATAGAAATACTCACATTGGATGACCTCTCCAGGATATTCTCTCCAAGTACTGTTGTTATGTTCTCCCCAATCAATAATGTAACTACTCCTCCTCTTTTGTATTCCCCATTGTCACACCTGAAACGTCAATACCCCCGCTCTCAAATAGTTTTATGAATGTAATTTAATTCCAAGCCTTGATCTGTGCCCTAAGCACCTCTGATTTGCTTAAGATACTCCTTGCAGAAAAATAAAATCAGTTGAGCCTGTCAGTCCCCCCCCCCCCCCCCCCCCCCCCCCCCCATGCTCCCTAACGTGTCTCTGTATCCTAGAGTCATTGGGCTGACTTTATTTATCCTTAACAATTCTCTCCCCACCCCTGTACATCCCACCATCCCTACCTCGTGCCAAATTAAGCTAAACCTGCCCAGTAGCATGAGTAAATTCCTATGTAAGGATATTAGAAACATAGAAACATAGAAAATAGGTGCAGGAGTAGGCTATTCGGCCCTTCGAGCCTACACCGCCATTCAATATGATCATGGCTGATCATCCAACTCAGTATCCCGTACCTGCCTTCTCTCCATACCCCCTGATCCCTCTAGCCACAAGGGCCACATCTAGCCCCCTCTTAAATATAGCCAATGAACTGGCCTCGACTACCTTCCGTGGCAGAGAGTTCCAGAGATTCACCACACTCTGCGTGAAAAATGTTTTTCTCATCTCGGTTCTAAAGGATTTCCCCTCTATCCTTAAGCTGTGACCCCTTGTCCTGGACTTCCCCAACATCGGGAACAATCTTCCTGCATCTAGCCTGTCTAATCCCTTAAGAATTTTGTAAGTTTCTATAAGATATTGGTCGCCTTCTGTTCAGGTGTAGCAAGTATTTCTTGTACAGGTCCCACGAAATGCAGAGGTAATGCCAATGATCCAAGGAACTACACAGTTATTGTAAAAGTCCCTGATCGCTCATATCCTGCAAGAGGAGCATATCATTGCCCACCTCCATCATATTCTTTATCCCCAGTCCCTTTATCCCCATACAAAGAAAAAGATACTCGGTGTGAGATATTGACCGGTGCATCTTTTTAAATATTTAATGTCAAATAAATGGTTTACAAAACTCTAAAGCACTTTGAGATGTTTGGGATCAAGAAAAGTCAGGAAATAAAATAGTTTCCATTATCTTCTGCATTGATGGGCTGTGACAGTGATTAAGGTCACCACTCGCCCTGCTCACCTGAGCCCACAGTTTGACATTAACCTCATAGCCCCTCGTAAAATGGTCGCTCCCAAGATAACTTATAACCATATAACCATATAACAATTACAGCACGGAAACAGGCCATCTCGACCCTTCTAGTCCGTGCCGTATTCTCCCCTAGTCCCATATACCTGCGCTCAGACCATAACCCTCCATTCCTTTCCCGTCCATATAACTATCCAATTTATTTTTAAATGATAAAAACGAACCTGCCTCCACCACCTTCACTGGAAGCTCATTCTACACAGCCACCACTCTCTGAGTAAAGAAGTTCCCCCTCATGTTACCCCTAAACTTCTGTCCCTTAATTCTCAAGTCATGTCCCCTTGTTTGAATCTTCCCTACTCTCAGTGGGAAAAGCTTATCCACGTCAACTCTGTCTATCCCTCTCATCATTTTAAAGACCTCTATCAAGTCCCCCCTTAACCTTCTGCGCTCCAAAGAATAAAGCCCTAACTTGTTCAACCTCTCTCTGTAACTTAGTTGCTGAAACCCAGGCAACATTCTAGTAAATCTCCTCTGTACTCTCTCTATTTTGTTGACATCCTTCCTATAATTAGGCGACCAAAATTGTACCCCATACTCCAGAATTGGCCTCACCAATGCCTTGTACAATTTTAACATTACATCCCAACTTCTATACTCAATGCTCTGATTTATAAAGGCCAGCACACCAAAAACTTTCTTTACCACTCTATCTACATGAGATTCCACTTTCAGGGAACTGTGCACAGTTATTCCCAGATCCCTCTGTTCACCTGCATTCTTCAATTCCCTACCATTTACCATGTACGTCCTATTTTGATTTGTCCTGCCAAGATGTAGCACCTTACACTTATCAGCATTAAACTCCATCTGCCATCTTTCAGTCCACTCTTCCAACTGGCATAAATCTCTCTGTAGACTTTGAAAATCTACCTCATTATCCACAACCCCACCTATCTTAGTATCATCTGCATACTTACTAATCCAATTTACCACACCATCATCCAGATCATTGATGTACATGACAAACAACAGTGGACGCAACACAGATCCCTGTGGCACCCCACTAGTCACTGGCCTCCAACCTGACAAACAACCATCCACCATTACTCTCTGGCATCTCCCATTCAGCCACTGTTGAATCCATCTTGCTACTCCACCATTAATACCCAACCATTGAACCTTCTTAACCAACCTTCCATGAGGAACCTTGTCAAAGGCCTTACTGAAGTCCATATAGACAACATCCACTGCTTTACCCTCATCAATTTCCCGAGTAACCTCTTCAAAAAATTCAAGAAGATTAGTCAAACATGACCTTCCAGGCACAAATCCATGTTGACTGTTCCTAATCAGACCCTGTTTATCCAGATGCTTATATATATTATCTCTAAGTATCCTTTCCATTAATTTGCCCACCAATGACGTCAAACTAACAGGTCTATAATTGCTAGGTTTACTCTTAGACCCCTTTTTAAACAATGGAACAACATGCGCAGTACGCCAATCCTCCGGCACTATTCCCGTTTCTAATGACATTTGAAATATTTCTGTCATAGCCCCTGCTATTTCTACACTAACTTCCCTCAATGTCCTAGGGAATATCCTGTCCGGACCTGGAGACTTATCCACTTTTATATTTCTCAAAAGTGTCAGTACTTCCTCTTCTTTGAATCTCATAGTTTCCATAGCTACTCTACTTGTTTCCCTTACCTCACATAATTCAATATCCTTCTCCTTGGTGAATACCGAAGAAAAGAAATTGTTCAATATCTCCCCCATCTCTTTTGGCTCTGCAGATAGCTGTCCACTCTGACTCTCTAATGGACCAATTTTATCCCTCGTTATCCTTTTGCTATTAATATAGCTGTAGAAACCCTTTGGGTTTACTTTCACCTTACTTGCCAAAGCAACCTCATATCTTCTTTTAGCTTTTCTAATTTCTTTCTTAAGATTCTTTTTACATTCTTTATACTCCTCAAGCACCTCATTTACTCCATGCTGCCTATAATTATTGTAGATCTCCCTCTTTTTCCGAACCAAGTGTCCAATTTCCCTTGAAAACCATGGCTCTTTCCGATTTTTACTATTTCCTTTCAACCGAACCGGGACATAAAGATTCTGTACTCTTAAAATGTCACCTTTAAATGTACTCCATTTCTCTTCCACATCTTTCCCATAAAACAAAATGTCCCAATTTACTCCTTTTAAATCCTTTCGCATCTCCTCAAAGTTAGCCTTTCTCCAATCAAAAATCTCAACCCTAGGTCCAGTTCTGACCCGCTCCATAATTATATTGAAACTAATGGTATTGTGATCACTGGTCCCGAACTGTTCCCCAACGCATACCTCTGCCACCTGACCCATCTCATTTCCTAACAGGAGGTCCAGCACCGCCCCTTCTCTAGTAGGTACTTCTATGTATTGCTGCAAAAAACTATCCTGCACACATTTTACAAACTCCAACCCATCCAGCCCATTTACAGAATGTGTTTCCCAGTCTATGTGTGGAAAATTGAAATCTCCCACAATCACTACCTTGTGCTTACTACTAATATCTGCAATCTCCTTACATATTTGCTCTTCCAATTCTCGCTCCCCATTTGGCGGTCTATAATACACCCCTACCCCTTTCCCATTTCTCAGTTCCACCCAAATAGCCTCCCTAGACGAGCCCTCTAATCTATCCTGCCAAAGCACTGCTGTAATATCTTCCCTGATAAGCAATGCAATACCTCCACCTCTTGCCCCTCCAATTCTATCACACCTGAAGCAACGAAATCCTGGAATATTTAGTTTCCAATCACAGCCCTCCTGCAACCATGTTTCACTGATCGCCACAACATCATACTTCCAGGTGTCAATCCAGGCTCTAAGTTCATCCACCTTTCTTACAATGCTCCTAGCATTAAAATATACACATTTAAGAAACCCACCCTCTCTTATTCTCTGTTTATTGTCTTTTTCTTCTCTCTCCCCTACATTTTGGGTCAGAGTGCTACCATTCTCTGCCTCCTGCCTCACACACTGACTGCTAGCTTTCCCAATTTGAGTCCCTCCCCCCAACCATACTAGTTTAAAGTCTCCCCAGTAGCCTTTGCAAATCTCCCCGCCAGGATATTGGTCCCCCTCGAGTTCAACTGCAACCCGTCCTTTCTGTACAGGTCGCACCTTCCCCAAAAGAGGTCCCAATGATCCAGAAACTTGAATCCATACCCACTGCACCAGTCCCTCATCCACTCATTTATCCTCCACCTCGCTCCATTCCTACTCTCACTGTCGCGTGGCACAGGCAGTGATCCTGAGATTGTTACCTTTGCAGTCCTTCTCCTTAACTCTCTACCTAACTCCCTAAATTCTTCTTTCAGGACCTCTTCTCCTTTTTTACCTATGTCGTTGGTACCTATATGTACCACAACTTCAGGCTCCTCTCCCTCCCATTTCAGGATTTCTTGGACCCGTTCAGACACATCCCTGACCCTGGCACCAGGGAGGCAAACTACCATCCGGGTCTCTTGTCTGCGTCCACCGAATCGCCTATCCGACCCCCTGACTATAGAGTCCCCTATTACAATTGCCCTCCTCTTCTCCCACCCTACCTTCCTCTTTTTATACCACTTATTTACTGCTGATCTCACAGATACTGCCGGTGCTGCTGCTGCCTCTACATTAACTCACGTCCTTAGCTGATCTCACAGTTACTACCAATTTATCATGAACACTTTCTGAACACTGAAATCTTGTTTGATTCTTCTTTACTGTGGTGTTGCTTTGCCAAAAATGCCATCATACAATAGAACTGTTGAACTAAAGGATAAGTAACATAGAATTCACCAAAGTGCCTGTCCTCGCAGGTGGATATAAGAGATTACATGGTGTGTAGGAAGGAACTGCATATGCTGGTTTCAACCGAAAATAGACACAAAAAGCTGGAGTAACTCGGCAGGACAGGCAGCATCTCTGGAGAGAAGGAATGGGTGACGTTTCGGGTCGAGACACTTCTTCAGACTGATTTCATGGTACTTTAACTAGTTTTAAGAATGTGGGAATTTTACTACTTCAGCACATATTTATCCCCCCAACCACAACATTAAAAATGAGATTATCTAGTTATTATCACATCTGTCTATGCGTGTCCTCCCTGCATGTAAATTGACTGCCTTACATTGCAGCAGTGGTTACTCTTCCAAAGTGCTTTATTGACACTAAAACACTTTGAGATGTTTGGGATCATGAAAAGGCAGGAAATAAAATAATCTTCATTATTATTCGTACTAGTGTACTGTGTTAAATATTGTCAGAGATTAAGTAACCACACAAAGAAAAATACGCCTTTCTTGTTATGAATTTTAAATGTAAACTATTAATTTGACGTGGCTGCTTTGCCACCAGTCTGTCTGTCCTTTCTTCTGTTTTTGTTATTTTATGTATATGTTAAAGAGTATGTTTTAGTGTTCTTTGGTTTGTTTTATTTGGGGAGATGGGGGAAATTTTTTTCAATCTCTTACTTCGACAGAGATGCGATTTTCTTTCCGTATCATATCTCCGTCCCCACTGCGGCCTAACATCGTGGAATGACGCGGCCTTTCCTGGAGACCGACTTGCAGCTTCAATTGCAGGCGCGACGCGTACTTACCATCGTGGGGCTTGCGGTCCCTTTGCCGGGGATCAACCGTGAGAAGCTCCAACTGTGGACATTATCATCGTGGAGCCCGCGGTCCCTGGTTAGAGACCGATTCAAGCCGCAGAGAGTGTCAACCATCCCGATGCGGAAGTTTCGATCACCCCGACGGGAGGGCTTCGGATTGCCGGATGCGGGAGCTTTGAAGACCCCAACTGCAGATGGTTCGACAGCCCCGACCGCGGGAGAATAAAGAGGGAGAAGATTGGACTTTATTACTTTCCATCACAGTGAGGAATGTGGGGAGCCACTGTGTTATGTTAAATTTTATTTTATGTGGCTGTGTGTCTTGGTGCTTTTCACTTAGTATGGCTGTATGGTAACTCACATTTCACTGTACCTTAATTGGTATATGTGACAATAAACCTTAAAACCTTGAAATATAAAAAGTGTTGCACCTATCAATACCCCACAACCAGTACCAGTTAATTGAATATCCAATTATAATTAATGACGCATCAACATTACAGGAATGTAACAAGTGCAGCCTGAGAACTCCCTGCTCTTTCACATTGCGTTATACCATCCTTGACGTCCACCTGAATGAGAAGACTTAATCTCAGTTCAAAGTATTGAACAAACGATTTTGCCTTTAAACTCACAGATTAAGTGGTGCATTATGCTCAATCAATGAACACGGCTTTACATTTGTCTGGAGTAAACTCTTTCTTGATTTAGCTGCAACACGTTATAAGATTTCCAGCTTGTTCTCTGCTCCATTCCGAGGGATTATTGTTGAAAATACAGTTTTTGGATCTAGTTGTTTTGGAGTTTGGGTCTATGCACAACCTCATAATATCATCAAAGCCAAATTTTCTTCACAACATGAGATTGATTAGTCAACATCCTCATTATCATCTATTTGCAAATATATAGATGACCTTTGTTGTTTAATCTAGCAGTTTCTAAATTCCCCAAATAGTGCTTTGTTTCTCATTTCTTCATTCTCCTGATGTAATTCTGATTCTCCAAAAAGGAACTGGGTAGAAGCTTAACGATGGATGGCATCATGTTGGGTCTGGCTCACTGAGCAAATATGGCAATTGTGGTGTTTGCCCGCATCCACTAACTTGTTGTGGATATGGAATGACCCTCCATTGTCCAGGTTTGACCCATGAAGTGAACGTAGGTGGTGACTAGATCTCAGGCAGTGAGTCCAGTACCTGACACACCCTTGCCTGATCTTTTTCACCCCTTCTATAATCAGTCTGAGGAAGGGTCACGGCCTGAAACATCGCCTCTCTATATCTTCAGAGATTCTGCCTGACCTGCTAAGTTACTCCAGCACTTTGTGTTCTAAGCAGATAACTAGTGTTATAGATGTCATAGCGTTATAGAGTGATACAGCATGGAAACAATCCCTTCAGCCCAACTTTCCCACACCGGCCAACATGTCCCAGCTACATTAGTAACACCTGCCTGCGTTTTGCCCATATCTCTCCAAATCTGTCCTATCCATGTACCTGTCTAACTGTTTCTTAAATGTAGGGATAGTCCCTGCCTCATCTACCTCCTCTGGCAGCTTGTGTCGTACCCCCATTACCCTTATTGTGAAAAGGTTACCCCTCAGATTCCTATTAAATCTTTTCCTCTTCATCTTAAACCTGTCCTCCGGTCCTTGATTCATCTACTCTGGACAAGGGGCTGTGCATCTACCTGATCTATTCCTCTCATGATTTTATACACCTCCATAAGATCACCCCTCATCCTCCAGCACTCCAAGGAATAGAATCCCAGCCTACTCAACCTCTCCCTATAGCTTAAACCCTCCAGTCCTGGTAACAGTCCAGCTGGTGTTCTATGTGGTATATCTGGCTAAAGAGGAAGTATAATTAGGGCTAATGCTACCAACAGATTACACAACAGACGTAAATAACTTGATGTTCCATCTTGTATAGACAAGGAATTCAAAGCAAAAATAATTGTAAAATTGTTCAAGAAACTGGAAATGTCAAAGAGTCAGGTAAGAAGGAGATAGCAAATCAGCCAAGCAAGCTTTAAATAATTTATTCCATCTATTGCATAGGGAATTTCATGCTACTTATGTGTGCTTAAGGGGCCTGTAATTAATTTTAAGTAACTCCATAAATTGGATTTATGGTATTATATTACTTCACCTCCATAATTTGCAAGAATAATGTTGGCTGTAATTTCATGGAATGAAGTAGCACAGATGAGACAATTTGGCTCATTGAATGTGGGCTAGCCCTTGTCTCCCTAGCAGGTAACCCAAGGCCTGGTATCAAGTCTTTTATGAGTTTGGATCATGTTTGTTAAGCGGTTAGCCTAAATCAGGGGTTCCCAACCTTTTTCGTCCCTGGCAACTTTAATAGCACATAACAATATTATTTTACTTATTTATGAACAACTAACAGAGCTGCAAACTATCAAGCATTGAGCGTGAAAATCACGCATTTGGCCCAATTCTCACGCTCTCATGCTGATCACAAATTTTTCAGGCTCTGTCGTGAGAAATTCTGTGATCAACGAGAATTTTAAAACTAATGTAAATTTTAAGAAAGGCGGGAGAGATAAAACAGGGAATTATAGACCAGTTAGCCTGACATCGGTGGTGGGGAAGATGCTGGAGTCAATTATAAAAGATGAGATAGCCGAACATTTGGATAGCAGTAACAGGATCGGTCCGAGTCAGCATGGATTTACGAAGGGGAAATCATGCTGGACTAATCTTCTGGAATTTTTTGAAGATGTAACTAGGAAAATGGACAAGGGAGAGCCAATGTATGTAGTGTACCTGGACTTTCAGAAAGCATTTGATAAGGTCACACATAGGAGATTAGTGGGCAAAGTTAGGGCACATAGTATTGGAGGTAGAGTGCTGACATGGATAGAGAAGTGGTTGGCAGACAGGAAACAAAGAGTAGGGATTAACGTGTCCCTTTCAGAATGGCAGGCAGTGACTAGTGGGGTACCGCAAGGCTCGGTGCTGGGACCGCAGCTATTTACAATATACATCAATGATTTGGATGAAGGGATTCAAAGTAACATTAGCAAATTTGCAGATGACACAAAGCTGGGTGGCAGTGTGAACTGTGAGGAGGATGCTATAAGAATGCAGGGTGACTTGGACAGGTTGGGGGAGTGGGCAGATGCATGGCAGATGAAGTTTAATGCCCTTCCCTAATTCACCATTTAAAAGATGATCACACAAAATATAAATTTGATAATATTATTTTATTGTTCTGACAATAATTATCTCTGATTAGTTGAGATTCGGGTCGAGCGTTCTTCAGACTGACAATCATGGGAGAGATATGAAAAATGCAAAAGCTCCCTACCGTAGGAGGGTGAACACTATCTATGCTCCCCTCTCTCGGTCGCTGTGCACCCTCACAATTTCTTACTCAACTCTCACCCAATGTGGCAGCCCTGAACTAATGATGAATGAATACCGGTACACCAGAACCAAACACAGTCAGTCAATGAGAAAAAATATGTACAAATCCAGAATCAACTAATTTACCCTCTGGGTAGGCAAAATTTACCCCCTGGGGGTAAATATACCCCAGGTTGGGAACCCGTGGCTTAAATCATTGTCTCCTTGTTAAACTGCTTGATCAGCTCACCATCAAAACACTGCATATTAAGGCATAGCAAATTATTAACTTCTCAGCACACTAATCTGTACACCATAGTTTATACTGGAAACTAACAACTTCTAATCTTGTGTGTGGACTGGATAAGAAGAAGACTGCCCACAATGAACACTGAATCTTCCTTGCATCATTACATCCTTACAATGCCCTTTTGTCTCAGCCTCACATTATTCTCCATGAATAAAATACACCACGGATACTCGAGGATCAAGTTTGCACGAGGCATGAAAGAGCACAGCATTCAACACCTGGTTTCACAGGGAACAATGTATCTGCTAATATATACGCTTTAAATTGGAGTTTGCTAAATCACTATTGCACTGGCGGGATCATTGATCCTCTCTAAGCCATGTGACCAGATTTAATCTATTTCTCCACTTCTCAGAAGAGAAATGTCATGCTTCCTCGTTCATATCTGTGATCATATAAATGCAAGCGTACGTGGCTATGTGAATTGCAATGTGGTCACTCTTGCTTCGAAATTCCCAGAAATTTACAGCAATACAAAACAATTGAGGGCAGAGAAGGCTGTTTGACTCCTTGCATCTGCTCCACCATTCAGAACGATCCTGGCTAAACTTTTACTTCATCTCCAGTTCTCTGCACTATTCCCATGCCTCTGGTATACTACTTTCTTCTCAACTTAGGTCTGAATGGCAATCTTTACAATTGGGTTGTAACTATCGGGCAGTCGCGGTGGCGCAGCGGTAATGTTGCTGCCTTACAGCGAATGCAGCGCCAGGGACCAGGGTTCGATCCCGGTTACTTGGGCCTAAGGGCCTGTTTCCGTGCTGTATCTCTAAAGTAAACGAAACTAAAACTATTGGTTCTTGTCACCTTGCATCTATGAATATATTTGCTATGAATTGCAGTTTGCTAATCATACTGCATTTGGAAGACCATTGATGCTCTCTGATGTGACCACACATCTATTTCCCCACAGCAGCCATTCACTAAAATACCAGCCTTCATAGATTGCACTCACTGAGATCCTCCTGTCAACCTCTTGACTGGGGTGGTTCTTTGTCGCCCTAAACAGTTTCTGCAATCCCCTTGCAGTGAGGTCATCCCTCCTCCAGTTGATGAGATCTATCAGTAAACCTGGGAACATAATGCTTGTCATCAGGAATCACTGCTGCTGCCCCATACAAGTAAATACACTCTCCAGATGCTTCTGCAGTACCCTTGGCGCTGTGTGACTGTGCCTTTAAAAGTTAGTCAATGAGCTACTACTGTGGGTGTTCTCAATTGTGAGAGATTCAACTAGAACCTTTTAGAAACACTCACTGAGCCTTTAATAGTGTGGCTTCAATGTGTCACCCACTGTGACTTTAATAGTTGGGAACTTAACTTAATTATGAAAAAAATATTGGCAAAGTGTGCCTGTACCGAAGTCTAGGCTAAGCAAGAGCAGCAAGGAACAGGCTGCAAAATGGAGTTGAAGCCAAGATCAGATCAGTTGTGATTTTTTTAAACAGTGGTGTAGGGTCGAGGGAACATCAGGCATGCTTGTGCTCCTATTTCTTATATTCCTGTGTCTGGTAGCAGGGCTTCACAGCTCACTTGGACACGGTCTGGAAAGATGGGAGTTTTTTAAAACTTTTAAAACATGCTACCAATCTCAAGATCAGAGTTCAAAGTCAATGTAGTCAGTCATCAGTTGCATAGCACATACATTAAACAAACATTAAACATAGCAGACTCATGATCCAAGTGAGCATAATGTTATTAGATCAAATCAGACAAAATAGCTGGTGGAAGTATATTTGTGCAAGTTGCGTACTTTGTTCCATTCCCTCTTGATTCCTTGATTCCTCTAGTGAGATCTGCATTATTCAATAGACACTTAGCTTAAGACTAAATATTTATATTCCTTAAAGTTACAGTTCTGCAGGTCACATCCTTCTTTATATTTCTGTTTTTTACTTATGGATATAGACAACTAGACTATCTAAAACCCCTCTATGCATGCTTGACAGCACAATTATTATAAATTGTCCGTGCTTTTAGTATCTACTGTAATCCACAACAACATTTTTATTAACAGTATTTCTCAAGAATGCCTGCAGAAAATCATCCCACTTCTCTTAGGAACTCTGTTTTTTGATCCATTAACGTCTGGGTTCAGATTAAGTATTTCATCAATGGAAATTTTACTAATCTCCTGACTCTTTTCAACATTCCTTCTGATTTATTTATCCTTTCTCTTCACAATGCATGCAAAATTGTTTTATGGTGGAGAAAGAAATGTATTCCTTACACAAAATTAGGTCAATATCGTATGTAAAAATAGATCTGCTTCTTGCCCAGGCTGTCATTTGTGGATCTTTATCTTATTAATAGCTTAAAACTTGGTATCTTCATGTCTCTATTTTACTACAAACCCGATGTCCTTAGCTTTGACCTCTCTAACCCCCTTTTTTAACACTTTGGTCCAATTTAATTTTCCAATTGAATGTATGCTTTCCTATTTATATCAAGGAAACATTTCCTTTATTTCCTTATTCAAACATGTTTCCTCAAAATGTTTACAGATACTATATCTATAATACAAAATTAATCCTTAGTCACTATGGGTGCTGTCTGTGCGGAGTTTGTACGTTCTTCCTGTGACCTGCAAAGGTTTTCTCCAGGATCTCAGATTTACTCCCACACTCCAAAGAGGTACAGGTGTTGTAGGCTTATTGGTTTTGTATAATTGTAAATTGTCCATAGTGTGTGTAGAATAGTGTAAGGGTGCGGGAATCGCTGGTCGGCATGGACTCAGTGGGCTGAAGGGACTATTTCTGCTCTTCTAAAACTAAAAACTGAAAAATGAATACTTTACTGCATACCTGCCTATGATCCACAATTAATTGCCTATGCCATTTCAGTAGGAAATGGGCTTGCTCAAACTCTGTATTGAGTAAAAAAAACTTTTCTTTCTGACTAAAAACAATGAATGCGAATATATATAGCCTTATCCATCCAAAAGTCAGCTAATAAAGGCCCCTTATAGTTTTAAATAATGTAACCTTTCTTCTCTGCTCTTCATGGACTGAAACCTCCAAAAACAGGACCAAGTCAATTTTAAATTAGATTCTCATCTTCTAACGCTTGCAGCAAGTATATAAATATTTATAGTACCTTAATTGAGAGTCACAGCACTTAAAGAACTGCTGATTTGTCAAATATCCTATCCATGGAGCTGTGATTCCTGCGCAGCTGTCAACACACGTGTAAGAAAGAATTGCAGATGCTGGTTTGAATTAAAGGTAGACACAAAATGCTGGAGTAACTCAGCAGGTGAGGCAACATCTCTGGAGAGAAGGAATGGGCGACATTTCCTGTGTCATTCAAGACAGAGAATTCAAGACAGAGAAATGTGAAGTGCATCCCTTAATGTGACCATGACGATCAGGAAGACACATGGATAAAGGCTGATAAATACAAGGTTCATCTCTAAGTTTGTCCATAAGACTATAAAGGGACAATGCAAATAGAAAGTGATGCCCATACATCACTTCAGGTTAATTGTTAATCCACTCTTGGTTATTCAGTAGCAAGAATAAAACAAAACCGAGTGAAGCATAAATTACAGGTTCAACATCTACTGTAATACATTGAGAGTTATTTTGGAAGATATAATTTATGGCAAGAGTTGTTAACCTTATAAATTTATAAAACCTTAAAATTGTGATTTATTAATTAACATTTTTCGCATCAAAATGGTGCAACAAATTAAGAAAAAATTAAGATAAAAAAAGATGTTAAACCAATGTCTGCATTTGGTCAAATTTACTTTTGAGTAACTCTCTAGTTCTGATCAGTGGCTTCAAGGTTTCATTTTGCTAATTAATGCCATCCTGGAGATCACGGTAATGAGTGGCTTTGTCGCAACAAAAACTCTAAAATAATTATTTGCTTTCATTTCTCTTCTAAAGTTATTATTGAATCATGATAGGTTGTTCTGTGCAATTGTGAATGAACAAGTTTCAATTTGTAAAAAATGGCAGATGGGTAAACTGCTGGGAAATACATAATAACAACTGCTCATTATTATTGCAGTAATTATTCCGAGTAGAATTCACAATTAGTTGCATTTCCTTCCATTACTTCAGTTTTGAAAATATAATTCAGCATATCTGAAGTATAATTTTCACGTTAAAATAGCTATTTTTGGTTAGTAAAAGCACTGAATTTCTAAATAATATATACGTAACTGCCAGCTGCAATGCTCAAATGCAATTTATGACATTTTAAGCATCTTTCAATTGCACTACCTTATATCCCTTACTCTTATGCACCTAATATTCCATACAGTATATTCCATTTCTCAGCAGAGAGCATCTCTCTGGTATTACCTTGCGTCATAGAAGACTGTTATTGCAGCAATCATGATCTCCTCAGCATGCCTTTTATAAGGCTTCAGCTTTCTGAAAAGTGCTGAGTGAAATGCTGCCCCTGATATTTCACAAAGCTGGGAGCCGAGATGATGGTTGATTACCCGATTACAACTTTCAATTCATCTGGCAGAAATTGCTTCAGGTCCCTGAATGTTGCAAGACTGGCATGAAAATAATTCAGTGTAGGTTTGACTACTGAAATGAAACAAATACAGCTTCTTGTACAAATCTCACAACTCATTAATCCTACATCTGGGGGAAACTGCCCTGACTTCCCATTCATCAAATTATTCTTAGTGGATACTTGTGCTATAGATTGATATCCATGAAGTTCACCTGAAGTATTCATAAAATCAGTGGTGTCATTTGAAGTGCAAGTTGAACCTACTGGGAGAGTGTGGACATTACTTTACTTGATTTGATTGAATATTGCACTGCTGTAAAAGGCACGAAAATACTGACCGCCATTTTCAAAATAATTGCAATAGCATATGCCTTATATTGCATCAATTACTTGCTCGCATTGTAGCTGTATACAAAAGGAAATTAGAGTTATATTTCAAACACATGTATTTTCTGCACAGCTATAATAGGTTCACCCCAATATATTTAAAGGTGAATGTTAAGGCATTTCAGAATAGGCCTCAATTCCAGACCTGAAGCATAATTTTGTTTTGATGATTTTCAATATTACGTTCTTCTATGTTGAAATAGCGAGAGTAAAACTATTTTCGAATGATAGGATTTCAATTGCAATAGCAGAATTAAATCTTCCATCTGCCAAAGTGTGAAAGCTTCATTTGAAACAAAGGAGAAGACCTTGTGGCTGAGCAATTCTTGTTATATGAAGACTACCATTGCCATTAAAAATTCCTCGTAAATCAGAAGGGAAAGAGTCAATGTGTGAATCATTGTGTGAGCACTGTGTCTAGGTGTATATCTGAATGACAATAAAGTTTTCATTCATTCATTCATTAATTCATTAGAAATGTGGCTCTTTCTTACTTTGATAAATAACTTTTTCAAATAAAAATTTTCATTGAGAAATCCAGGTGGGGGAATAAGAAAGACAATTACCCAAAGGAAAAAAATGTAAGTGCTGGAAGAAATCAACTAGACAGGCAGCATCTGTGAAGGGAAATGGACAGAAGATGTTTTGGGACAACACTGAAGTAAAAATTCCTCAACTAAAATGGTTGAAGTAGACGAGGAAATGGTGATTTATATAAAAACTATGTTTTGAAAATTGTAGGGATGGCATGATAAGGGCTCCCAGTTTTGATGACATGTAAAAGAATGATACGTCAGCCATAGATATGGTTAAAATAGTTTAAATCGAGTATCTTAGACTTACAGTCACTGTCCCACTTAAGAGACAACCAGTTACTTAAACAGATTACAATTCCAGAAAAGCACATCATGTAAAGAAATATAGCCGTTAAATCTTAGATTGCAGGTTGTGGTTGCTGGAGATAGACATCCCATTCCCAAGTCATTGTTTCACGAGTTCCTCAGGGCTGTGTTATAGGCTAGCCATCTACAGATGCTTCAGCAAATGACCTGATTACTGATGATGCACAATTCCATGTAAAACTTCATAGTAAATGAACCAGTCAGTTCCTGCTTGCAACAAGATCTAGCTAAGTGATAAGTAACAAATAACATTTATGGCACACTAGTGCCAGTCACTGACAATCTCCAGGAGGAGAATCGAACTACCAAAGTGTGGCATTGATTGCCATTTTAATTATGCAATCATAAAGCTATATAGGATAGAAGCAGGCCCTTTGCCCCAATTCATCCATACCAACAAAGTTGTCTAACTGAACTAGTCCCACTTGCCTGTGCCTGGCCCATATCTCTCCACACCTTTCCTCTCAATGTACCTATCCATGTGTCTTCTGAAAACCATAATAATACCTAAAACAGTAATACCCCTTTCTCTTATTCCATAAATATACCACACTCAGGGTGAAAATGGTGTCCCTCTGGTCCCTTTTAAATCTTTCCCCTCTCACATTAAACCTACACCATCTAGTTTTCAGTTTCTCTACCCTGGATAAAAGTCTATGGCTATTCACCTTAACTATGCTCTTCATGATTTAATATACTTCAGCAAGTCACCTGTCAGCATCCTGTGATCTAGGAAAAAAAGACCCAGCCTATCAATCCTCTCGTTAAAACCTTCAAGACCCAGTAATGTTGTCATAAATCCTTTTTGCACCCATTCCAGTTTATCAACATCCTTTCCATAGCAGGAGGACCAGGACTATATTCAGCATTCCAAATATGGGCTTACCAATATCTTATACAGCTGGAACATGATGTCCCAACTCCTGTACTCAATACCTTGACTAATAAAGCATGCTAAATGGTTTCTTCATCACCCTGTTGCCATCTTCATGGAACCATGTACCTGCACCCCAAGGTCTCCCACTTCAGTGAAACTCCCAAGAGCCCTACCATTTACTGTGTAAGTCCTGTCCTGGTTTGTCCTACCAAAATGCAACACCTGACATTCACCTCCCAACTGCCATACCCTGGCCCATTGGCTGAATTAATCAAGATCTTGTAGTAATTGTAGATGACATTCACTGACAACCAATACACCAATTTTGGCTTATTCTGCATACTTACTAACCATGCCACCTAAATTCATATAAAAATCATGAATATAAATAACATCAGCAGTGGCCCCGGCACCAATTCCTGTGGTATATTACATGTTTCATGCCTCCATCCTCTAACATTATCCACAATTTCCTACCTTCAAATCAATTTTATATCCAATTGGCTATCTCGCCCTGGATCCCATGTGATTTAACCTTCTAAACTAGCCTACCATGCGGTACATTATCAAAGGCCTTTTAAAATTCCATGTAGACAACTTCTACCGCCCTGCCCTCATCAACGTTCTTGGTCATCTCTTCAAAATAAATTCAGTCAAATTGGTGAAACATAATTTTCCAGGCACAAAGCCATGCTGGCTATTCCTCATCATTTCTTGCCTTTCCAAATGCCTATAGATCCTGTGTCTCAGAATCCCCTCCAATAACTTACCCACTACTGATATAAGGCTCACTGGATTGTAGTTCCCAAGCTTTTCCTGGCAGCTTTTCTAAAATATAGGCACAAGATCATGAGAGGAATAGATCGGGTGGATGCACAGAGTATCTTGCCCAGAGTAAGGGAATCGAGGACCAGAGGACATAGGTTCAATGTGAAGGGGAAAAGATTTAATAGGAATCTGAGGGGTAACATTTTCAAGGGTGGTGGGTGTATAGAACAAGCTGCCAGAGGAGGTAGTTGAGGCTGGGACCATCCCATCATTTAAGAAGCAGTTAAACAGGTACATGGATAGGACAGGTTTGGAGGGATATGGACCAAGCGCAGGCAAGTGGGACTAGTGTAGTTGAGACAATGTTGGACAGTGTGGGCAAGTTTCCACACTGTATCACTCTATGACTATTAGTCTTCTGGCACTTCACTTATGAGGCTACTATGGTGGTACCTATGAGGTATCATTGATATAAATGATACAAGTATCTCTGCAAGTATCTTCACAATTTCTCCCCTAACCTCCCACAATGCCCCAGGATACATTTGATCAGGATGTGGGGTGTTAGCTACCTTAATGCATTTTAAGATCTCCAGCACCTCCTCTTCTGTAATGTGGAGTCTCTTCAAGACTTCACTACTAACTTCCCTGAGTTCCCGAGCATTCACATCTTTCTCCATGGTTGCTGCCAAACGTTGTATTGAAATAGACAATAGACAACAGACAAGTGTTGAGGTCCTCCCCTCCAATACTGGCCAGAAATTCAACTGGACCAACCACGCAAATACAGAAGAGCAAAGTCTGGGTGCCCTGGAGAGAGTGTCTTATTGCCTAACATTTACTATGTCCACAAGGTGTAGGTCAGGAATGTCACCCTTTGAGAGTCCCTGGATATGTTTTTGGCCTTATGATTTTGCTTTCTATACAGTGGACCCTCAGTTTCAGTGGAGTGATTTATCGCTAGTACTTAGTTTAATGACAACAATTTGTATTATGTATCCATTATTAATACTTTTGTAATGAGCTGTCCAGCTTGATCATTTGCTGTATCACTCACATCTGCCTTTGCACCATCTTTGAAAGAACTATACCTTGATGAGCAGTAATTAACAAACAACTGACAGTATAACCTTTGTCATTTATTATTTAGTTTAGTTTAGTTTAGCGATAAACAGGCGCTTCGGCCCACCAAGTCCCCACCGACCAGCGATCCCCGCACATTAATGCAAGCCTACACACGCTAGGGACAATTTACAGTTCTACCAAGTATACAAACCTAAGCCAATTAACCTACAAACTTGTACGTCTTTGGAGTGTGGGAGGAATCTGAAGATCTCGGAGAGAACCCACGCAGGTCATGGGGAGAATGTACAAACTCCGTACAGACAGCACCCGTAGTCAGGATCGAATGCAAGTCTCCGGCACAGCAAACGCTGTAAGACAGCAATTCGACCGCTGCACCACTGTGCCGCCCGGCTGACTTTACACTGTAGAGTTAAGGGCCTGTCCCACATGGCGATTTTTTTCGGCAAATGCCGGCATCATTGACGTATGAGGTTACCAAAAAATGTGCGACGTGATGCGGGGTGACGCGCCATGATAAGGTATTGACGCACGGTGCTATTTCAAGTGTCGCAACATTTTTTTTGTCGCAGCTGGATTTTGAAATCGGCAAGTGGGACAGGCCCTTAAGATCATTAAGTGTCTTGTTTTGCATTTGGCAATCTAAATCACAGTATCACAGCTTTCCCATTCACACGATCCCCAATAATGACAACTGACACAATGCAGAAGCAAATGGTGGCCGCAAAATTATAATATTTGATTTACATTTCTTCTTTTCATTAATATGGAAACAAGCCATGCATATTGTAATTATATAATACCATATCCATCCTTAGGATACTCAACAATTATTATTTTATTTCTTTATCGCCCACTCCCTTGACATCAGTCTGAAGAAGGGTCTCGACCTGAAACATCACCGATTCCTTCTGTCCGGAGATGCTTACTGTCATAGAAACATAGAAACATAGAAAATAGGTGCAGGAGTAGGCCATTCGGCCCTTCGAGCCTGCACCGCCATTCAATATGATTATGGTTGATCATCCAACTCAGTATCCTGTACCTGCCTTCTCTCCATACCCCCTGATCCCTTAAGCCACAAGGGCCACATCTAACTCCCTCTTAAATATAGCCAATGAACTGGCCTCGACTACCTTCTGTGGCAGAGAATTCCAGAGATTCCCCACTCTCTGTGTGAAAAATGTTTTCCTCATCTCGGTCCTAAAAGATTTCCCCCTTATCCTTAAACTGTGACCCCTTGTTCTGGACTTCCCCAACATCGGGAACAATCTTCCTACATCTAACCTGTCCAACCCCTTAAGAATTTTTTACGTTTCTATAAGATCTCCCCTCAATCTTCCAAATTCTAGTGAGTACAAACAGAGTCTATCCAGTCTTTCTTCATATGAAAGTCCTGACATCCCAGGAATCAGTCTGGTGAACCTTCTCTGTACTCCCTCTATGGCAAGAATGCCCTTCCTCAGATTAGGAGACCAAAACTGTATGCAATACTCCAGGTGTGGTCTCACCAAGACCCTGTACAACTGCAGTAGAACCTCCCTGCTCCTATACTCAAATCCTTTTGCTATGAATGCTAACATACCATTCGCCTTCTTCACTGCCTGCTGCACCTGCATGCCTACTTTTAATGACTGGTGTACCATGACACCCAGGTCTCGTTGCATCTCCCCTTTTCCTAATCGGCCACCATTCAGATAATAGTCTACTTTCCTGTTTTTGCCACCAAAGTGGATAACCTCACATTTATCCACATTATACTGCATCTGCCATGCATTTGCCCACTCACCCAGCCTATCCAAGTCACCTTGCAGCCTCCTAGCATCCTCCGCACAGCTAACACTGCCCCCCAGCTTTGTGTCATCCGCAAATTTGGAGATGTTGCATTCAATTCCCTCGTCCAAATCATTAATATATATTGTAAATAGCTGGGGTCCCAGCACTGAGCCTTGCGGTATCCCACTAGTCACTGCCTGCCATTGTGAAAAGGACCCGTTTTCTCCTACTCTTTGCTTCCTGTCTGCCAGCCAGTTCTTTATCCACGTCAATACTGAACCCCCAATACCGCGTGCTTTAAGTTTGTATAGTAATCTCTTATGTGGGACCTTGTCGAAAGCCTTCTGAAAGTCTTATATGGGACCTTGTCGAAAGCCTTCTGAAAGTCTTATGTGGGACCTTGTCGAAAGCCTTCTGAAAGTCTTATGTGGGACCTTGTCGAAAGCCTTCTGAAAGTCAGAAAGCCTTCTGAAAGTCCTGCTGAATTACTCCAGCATTTTGTGTCTATCAACAATTATTATTGTTGTGTTGCAAAATTATGTTGAGCAATATACATTATTTGATAACGGTAGCATTTTTAAAATTAGTTGCTTGTTTGCGCTTTATGATCACTGCACATTTTCCCCATAAATGTGGTGTTTTTCTTCAGTACAAGTGTAATTAACTCAGGCTGCAGTGGCCTATTATCTTGGCCCTACATCAGTTGTAGTAAATTTGTAGTACAGCAGATGAAAGACTGAGATAGATGGCCAAAACATCCTGAATCAATCATGATTCTACCGCAGTAAAAGCAACGTACTGGAAAGTCGTAAGCTTCTTTAATATACAAGATACGCACTATTTTAACTTATAGAACACAAATAAATGGTGCTTTAGATTTATTTTTACAGACAAAACATAAACTACTTTGACATTACTGTACTGCTGAAAATCTTTCACAGAAGATAAAATGATCCAATTAGTACTCCAATGCTGAGTCGAATGAACTTAGAAATGAACTGCAGTTGATGTAATATTATGTTTGTTCAGTAGATATGAAAACACTATAAACAATTATCATGATAAATTAACTGTAATTTATCATACTTCATTGCTATGAAACTTCCTTTCTGATGAGATATTCAAATCTCAATTGCACATACTTTCCTATGGCACTAACTCATTAAGTAATTTGCAAAATAACTCAGGAAATGGTATTCTCTTTGGTCTCTATTGCTTGGGTTTGCAAACTGGGTGGCGAGGCCCCAAGTGGTTTTGATAATGTTAGAAGGGAGTTCTAATTATAAAATGACCATATGTTCAGAGGTTTTAATTAGAATGGAGAACGATGAGGATGAAAGAGCAGAGAAAACAAACCTTCTTGGGGCGTGGGGAAAATAGTTTCTGAACCTCTGTTCCAGTGGCAGCATAGCTATTCGGAATAGCAAGTTGCTCTCCTGTTCTGGTGATGCAGCCAGATAATGCTCATCTCTATCATTTCCACATTGTCATTATTCTCTATATTGTCCGTGGTGTCTGCATCATTGAGGCATCCTTGAATCAAGAAGTTTGTAAGTTTTAATTGCACTCTGGAGACATGAGCACAAATAAAACATGGAAAGAATATTCAGTGCAGCAGTCAGTACTCCAGGGTGTTATCTTTCAGACAAGGTGTTAAACCAAACCCCGATCCATCCACTTGCAAAAGATCAAGTAGCATCATTTTAAAGGGTTTCTTCCCCAGCGCCTATGGTCAAGATGAACCTCTCAATCAACAACATGGCGATTATCAAATTACTTTTCCGTGCAAACAAGCTGCCACATTCCTACATTTTAGAAGTATTTCACAAGCCAAGTACTACAGATGTTGGAATTAAAGCAGATCATTCAACATTTGTGGGGACAGAAACATAGCCAACAAGATGACAATGTGTTTAAATGTATTTCAGTTGCCCCATTTCCTGCACTTGCCAACCCCTCTCCTGGGGTAACTTGGAGCAAATGTGTAGTTCTAGTTGTCAACGGCCTCCTGACCCAGAAATTGGATAATGGCGAGGTCCGGTTAGGCCTCAGTGGTAACTGGGCCTCAGCTGCTGCCCCTCTGCCCCTAAGTATCTCAGCGATGCCTTACAGTCTTTGGTTGGAAGTAAAGACGGGGGATGTCTGTCACATTTAATCAAAACCTGTTCATTTTGTAAGAGCTTCGAGAAGCTTCTGATGCACGGGGATGGTAAATAATGAGTTTGACTGCTTTAAATGATTTAAAAAAATTAAAATATAACAAAAATGAGCCTAGTACAAATATGAAAATAAAGGAAATCATGAAGAATAAAGGTGTTTACTTTTCCTTCCAAAATGTCCTGGTTGGGAACTTGAGATTTGGATACATGATTGCAGGGAACCAAAGGCACTGGTGTCTGAAACTCAATTTTTCCTGTACTTAGAATGGCACCAAATAAGTCCAGAGATTTCTTATCCGTGACTGGCTCCACATTCGAGCACCCATTTATACTATTCTTATTTATTTTCTCCACATTCACATCAACTATCCAAATTTTACCCATCACCTTCATCCTGAGAGATGCACAGTTGTGAATCCTTGAGAGCTGCTGCCACTCAGCTTCAGAGAACGGGTTTAATTCTCACCTCGAGTGCTATCTGTGCGGAGTTTGCACATTTTCTCTTTGGTCACATGGGTTTCCGACAGTGTTCTCAGTTACTCTCACATACCAAAGACATGCGAGTTGGTATTCGCATGTGGGTTTACATTGCATGGGATCCAGGGAGAGCTAGCTAAGTGGATACAGAATTGGAAGGAAGCTGAGGGTGGTGGTAATGGAAGATTGTTTGCTCAACTGGAGGGCTGTGACTAATGTACCTCAGGGATCGCTGTTATTTGTAGTTTATATCGACGTTTTGGATGAGAATGTGCAAGGCATGATGAGTAAGTTTGCAGATGATACTAAAGTAGATGCTATCATGGATAGTGAAGATGGTTGATAAAAATGACAGCAGGATCTTGATCAGCTGGGCAAGTAGGCTGAGGAATAGCTATCCTCCAATCTGCTGGCACCTCACCTGTGATCCACAAAGATGCAAAGATCTCTGCCAGCTGTCTCCTTGTTAGCTTCCCAGAGCAAAGCAGTGCAGATGTCATTGGGCCCTGGAGATTTATCAACACTTATGCTTCCTATGACAGCGAACACTTTCTCCTTGTTCTAATGACCTGCTCCATGTACACCTCCCCCCCCATCCATTCCAACTCCCCCCTACCCCTCACCCCCCAATCCTCTGAACTCGCTATCCTTCACATCCTTCTTCTTGGTGAATACAGATGGGAAGTATTCATTTTGGGCCTTGCCCACATCACCTGACTCCAGACACAGTTTATCCCTTTGGTCCCTCCAATTCTTTCCCATGTTATTTCAAAAATATTTCACTTTTTACCCCAACAGTTTATCTAAAAATTGAGAAATGCAAGTGTTTCTCGCATTTAATTAAATCAAATATTACAAAATGTTCCATGGCTCTCCCTTATGAATCCCATGTGGCTAATTTTAACTTTGGACTTAATGTATCACATAAATAATATTGGCGTGGCCACTCTCTAAACTGCTCGTTCCTTAAACATTCCATCCATGAACACTCCCTTTTAATAAAATCAACACAAGTAAGATTTTTTTAGTAGATATTTAGTGAGTGACAGAATTAATATCGCTCATTTTATTTTATCACCTGAAGTCAACATTAACTTCAATTAAATAATGGTGAGAAAAGAAAGATTTCTTGCCTGGAGCTCCTGAAAGATAGTTTGCAGATCTGTGGTTTATTAAACTAGTTTCAACTTTGTGTTAAACTGATGCTTCCGACGGATATTCTGAACATTCAAAGCCCATGCATTCAAAACATTTTTTTTTTGATGTTCAATAATGTACTTAAACCTTCATTTCTAAAGGCTTATGTTGTCAAACAAGCATACTGCAAAGCTAAGTTTCATGTTAAGACAGCAAAGTGTGTTTTTTAGTGTGTTTTAAAAAGTATGTGTTAATGTTCTCTGGTTTGTTTTATGTGGGGGCGTGGGGGCGTGGGGAACTATTTTTCAATTTCTTACCTTGTCGGAGATACAATTATTTTCTGGATTGTATCTCCGGTCACTCTGCGGCCTAACATCATGGAGCTGGAGGCTTTGCTCGAGACTGACTTTGAGCCCCTCTGTGGGGCTGTGGACTTATCATTTGAGCCTGCGAACTGCGGCCTGCGGATTTCAACATCGAGGAGCTCGCAGTCTCGGGTAGAGACTGATGTCGGGAAGCTCCAAAGTCGCAAGAGGTTCGACTAGCCCCGACCCAGGGTCCGATCACCCAGCGCAGGGGAGCTGAGATCGCCCCGACGCGGAGGGCCCGACTGCCAGCTACGGGAGCCAAGATTGTCCCGTCAACGGAAGGCTCGAGGCCCCCGAGAACAAAGAAGGGAAGAAGATTGCATTTTTTTTTCCGTCGTCCATCACAGTGAGGAATGTGGAGGAGTCACTGTGGTGGATGTTTATGTTTAAATGTATTTTGTGTGTTTTGTTGCTTTTTATTGGTATGACTGTATGGCAAATCAAATTTCTCGTTTGTTGCAAAACATACATGGCTAATAAAATATAATTATGATTATGATTATGAGAGCAAACAAGTGACCAATTTTGTAGGCAGTCAGTTCAGGAATTCCTTTTATGTGAACTATCTTTTATTTTATGTGCTATTTGCATCATCTGTCTAATACTGTGTCATTATTCTTTCTTGCGGTAAATCACAATGACCTCCACCTCTCACCCAATGGAGTTAAATAAAAGATGAGATAATGCTTGATTCTCTCTGCAGTTATCAACCGATTAATGAAGTTGTATCCTGTGAAATCAAATTTTAAAATAATCAGACTTTGAAATTTAATTCGGTCACATATGGAGAACTCTGTACTTAGTGAATATTTGTTTGTCTAAGCTCAAAGCAAGCTAGAATGTAAATTCCATTTGTTTTTGTTTTGTTTTGGAGCTATTTTCAAAGAGGTGAGTGAAAAAAACATCAGTGAACCTCTCTGTATCTTTCCCATTCCATGTTAGGAATATAGACTGAGCTCGGTAGCTCAATATATGGAAAATCAGTGATGCAGATGATGCACCAGTCCATTAACATGCTGCACCAGTATATTACATACTGCACCAGCCAGATACCAGGATGTTACTTCAGAGTATCTAGGGTCTCCATTTTTATGTTTGATTCTTTCTTAGAACTAAACTCGGGCTACTCTGCTACCATCTATGAAATTGTCTGTTCACCCATGAACACAAACACAATATTAAATTATTTATAAGGATGACCTTGTGTTCTTTTTTAGTGCATGACTATCATGACGTCAAAACCGTTTTGGAAGTTTAATAGCTCACTGAATATAGAACATTTTTCCCCATCACTCAATGGTCTATGCTCAAACGTAGATGTATGCTGTAAACTTGTTCAATAATTCAAGTCATCTTGGGAAACAAACATGTTCCATACAAGGAAATGCATTTAATTCAAGGCTCATTCCTCTCATTCCCTTTTTCAATTTTCTCTGCAGCAGCAGAACGTTTACATATGTTGTGTATTTATGCAGTTCACTTGTTAATAGTTTAGAGTTAAATTAAGCTGTAAAAGATGCACCAAATAAAGTTTGTAATACTATAAACATCTTCAATCTTTCAGGTTTATCTGAAGAATTTGAGAATAATCCGATGCGTTATATTTCTATGAAACATCCTCATTCCAATGCAGCCAAATCTGAGGTAAAGAATGATAAGAAAGTATTAATATAAAAAATATGTGGTACCTTTACAATATAATTTGTGCCATTCTGTTATCTTGCTAGTCTTGCCATTAATTTCACCATAATACATACAATTATAAAAACATTGTATTCCATTCTCACATTTCTCTATCTGTGTTATATTTCTCTACGAAATAACTTTTCTCAGCGGGTCAGGCAGCATCTCTGGAGAACATGGGTAGGCGACATTTTGAGTTGGAACCTTTGTTCAGAGTCTGATATCCATATATCTGTCTATATATCCATCTAGTCATCAATTTTTAAATTCATCTTGTCATGTATAATGATAAGGTCATGATTTTTGATTTGGTGGCAGACATTTTCAGTCATATATAATGGTTCGTGGGTCAAAAATAAAGAAAATGATCTACTTATTCCAAGTTTTACCCAGATTTGAAATGAGTATCCCGCATTCTTGTCAGAAATAATCATAAAACTCATTAATCCTCCAAGATTCAGACGGAATTGCTTCCCCAATGTCTCCCACTGCATAGTACTCTGCTATTTCAAAATAATTCAAGCTGCTCCAGTCTATCAACTATATGAGTCACTGTGCAGAGACTAAAATATCACATGACCCATGCTTAACATTAATGGAAATGTTCTAAGAGTTATGATTAGCCTGTTTATCTGCAGTAAGTAGTGTCTGATTGAAATATGGATGATGACAACTTTAACCGAAAGTGTGGTAATTAGAGTTCAATCCTGAACTCTGATGCTCTTTGCACAGAACTTGTACAGTTTGCCGGTGACTGTGTGACTTGCCTCCAGGTGTCCTGTTTCCTTCTACATTGGAGGGTTAAATATTCACTGAGGAGAATAAAATAAGTTGGGGTTGAATTAGTGTAAAAATAGATATTTGATGGCCGCTGAGGACTTGATGGATCAAAGGGCCTGTTTCCATCTCTGTACCAATGAATCTTTTTTCCATGTGCAATGTCTGCTTTAATAAACAATATTAGACCTGTCATTGTCAAGGGTTGCCATCTGAATTAAGTGATGGAAGATGAATTCAAGTCCACTGTTGTTGGACAAATCACAGGTAATGATGAGTCTGAGTGTGAGAGAGAGATCAATAATCTTCTTGAATGGTGCCAGAAAAACAATCTTGGTTTAATGTTAGGAAGACCAGAAAGCTGATTGTTGAGTTCAGATATAGAAAACTGAGGATCCATGAACCTGTCTTTATTGCCAGGATGGCCATGGAGGGAGTCCATAGCTTCATGTTCACTGTCGTGTGTATCTCAGATGATCTACCCTGGGCCTAACACATTGATACAATGACCATGAAAGCTCATCAATGCCTCTACTTCCTCAGATGTTTGAGGATTTGTGCCACATCTCTGAATACTCTGTCGAACTTTGACATGTATTTGGTAGATTGGTTGCATCAGGACCTGATTTGGTAACTCGACCAACCAAGAATGAAGGAGGCTTCAGAACTTCGTGGACTTTGCCTGGTCCATTGCAAATCGACCTCCCATCCATCAAAGGGATTTACAGGAAGCGCTACTTCAAGAAGGCAGTTAATATCATCAAAGACCCACACGACCCTGGTCATGCTCTCATCTCGCTGCTATTGTTGGGAAGAAGGTACAAGAACATGAGAACCATTATGTTCTGGTTCAAGGAAGAGCTTATTTCCATCAACCATCAGGATCTTGAGCCACACCACAACCCGAACCATAGTCTATCTCAGCAGCCAACTACTAAGGACTTTGCATAGGTTGCACTGCATATTTTGGCCTGCACTTAGATTCAGAACATCTTATATTACTGGTCTGTGCAGGATGAATGGGGGGTCACAACAGGATGGATGGGGGATCACTACAGGATGAATGGAGGTATTGTTACAGGATGGATGGGGGATCAGTACAGGATGAATGGGAGGGTCAGTGCTGTGTGGATCGGAAGGGTCTGTGCAGGATGAATGGGGGTCGCTACAGGATGAATGGGGCGATCAGTAAAAGATGAATGGGGGGAACAGTACAGGATGGATGGGGGGATTCAGTACAGGATGAATGAGGGGATCAGTAAAAGAATGAGGGAATCAGTACAGGATGGATCGGGGGGATTCAGTACAGGATGAATGGGGGGAGGCAGTGCAGGATGGATGGGAAAGGGGGTGAGTACAGGATGAATTGGGGGACCAGTCTTGGATGAATGGCGGGGGGGGGGGGGTGGGGTGGCAGGAGAATCAATGCGAGGTGGATAGGGAGATCAGTGCAGGATGAATAGATGGGGGGGGGGGAGTAGATGGGGAGCACATTGAGGACAATAGAGGCGGGACTGTGGATCAGTGGAGAGGAGGGGTCCCAGGGTAAGGGGGGCGTACGAGAGAGAGAGAGAGGAGGGGAGGAAGGAAGGTCTGCGCCCGTCAGGGACGGCATCATCGCCCCGTTGCCATGGCCGTCCCTGTCCACCGCTAAGTGCCGCCACCAAAAGGGGAGGCGTTTGGGATCTCCGGGGTGCTGGAGGTGGAGGAGGAGCCGCTATCGCTGCCGCTGTCGCTGCCAAAGATCCTATAGCATCCTATAGGATCTTTGGCCGCTGCTGTGCGGGGCCGTCATTTGCTCCGACCCTCCGTCACCCCACACCCCGTATCTTTGCTCCGCACTATGTCGTCGCCGCCGAAACGAAACGTCACGTTGCTTTTCTCCAGACATGCTGCCTGACCCACTGAGTTACTCCAGTTTTTTGTGTATCTTCGATATAAACCAGGATCTGCAGTGCAAAGCCGGGCAAAATGACTCGGTATTTACGTTGCCTGGCTGCACTTTGGGTGGTCATTGGCACCCAGGCAACCGCTAATTTCGAGCCCTGGATAAGATATATAACACATACGGAGGAAGCTGAGAAAAAATGTTTTAAGATATGATGTATTTGGTTAGGTAAAAGTACCACATGGTTACATCTTGTTGAAATGTAAAAGATAATAACAAATACAGCCAGAGGAAGAAGTGAGAGTGGTGTAGAAGGCCACAAAATAGGCGAGGTCTAGATAGGTCAGTTCCAATGTATGTTTCTGTGAGAGCTTGCAACAGGTGGCAACCTCCTTATCCTTATTTCTAGGACAGTCAGCATATTTTCTATCAATAAATTGGAAAAGGCTGATTGATTTGGTTTCTGGATAACAGGCACTGGGAAATTTGAAGTGTCATTTCAGCCATTAAATACTATCAGAAAACTAATGTTAGAGAAAAAAAAACTGTGGGGATATACATCACATCCAAATTGGAAGTCTGGCATGATCCAAATGGAAGAAAATTACAAATTTCTACTCCAATTCCAGTGCATGTTGGTTTAAGGAAATGTAAATGCAGATGCACAGAGGACCAATTTGTGTTCCTTCTCAGTTATGCTTCTGTGCTTTGTGTATTGGAAGTGAATTACAATCTGCAGCAATTGCCAGAATGGTTGTCTCCACTGATCAAGTCAAATTGTCTGTTTGAGTTCTCCAGCCTTCTGATGAAGTGTGGAAAGGATGTTTAGTCTATTTCTCAGTGGTCCCTGATTGCAGTTTCCCCTACTAGCATGTACAGCATTTCATTTGTCTGTTTTAATAAGCATTTGACACATTCTAATTTTAGGGGCCAATTTCAGCTGATTGAAAATTATTGTGAATCTGCATAGACAGGATGAATCACACCTGGTGTTTTTGGAAAAGACTGAGGAGTGGACCAGATTTCAAGTTCATTCTTTATCTTTTCTGGATCTCTGATTAATTGACTACAAAGCTATCCTTGGACTCGAAGGAAATGATAAAGGGACATGACAGTAGTTTTGAAATGTGATGCAAATTAATCTGATTCCAATAGACTTCTTGGATCAGCTGACTTAAGATTGCATATTAATGCATTATTATGTATTACAACCTGAAAATAAAGTTAAATACTTAGGCCAAATTAAATGCAAACCTATTGGTTCATTTTGAATATCTACACCAAATAATCATTGCCAGCAGTACTGCAGCATAAATCAATTTTAACTGCAGTGATCAATTCCTGGAACTTGGCTCAAAATTAATTATTTTAATTTTCTACCCAGTGATCAGATCAATGTCAAGGGTGTTAATAGGCTCTGTTTTATTTTAGTGAAATATTACTAGATCTATTTCAGAAAATCACGGAACATTAGCAACGTAAGTCTGATTTTGTAGCATTTCTCTGTAAAAGTAACCCATTCTTCCCCTCTCCAAACCTCTGCATTGTTTTTTCCATTCAGATACCTATCTATTTCCCTTTTGAATTGAAGCTACCTCCACTACTTCCCCTAGCAGTCCCCTGGTAGTGCTTTCTGCCTGTGTATAATAGGTTTTCCTCCTTTCATTTTTAATTATTTTACTAATGCCTTAATTCTACATCCTTGGTTCTTAACCCACTGCCAATGGAAACATTCTCTTTCCATCTACTTAGTCTATACCCTCCATGATTTAAAATTGCTTGGTCAGATCCCAGTGCAACCCACATCCGTGGAATCATTTTGGTAAATCTCATCCACACTCTACAAACGGTTAGAATTACCTCGCACAAATCCTTCCTCCCCCCCCCCCCCCCCCCCCCCCCCCCCCCCCCCCCCCCCCCCCCCCCCCCCCCCCCCTCCACTGGGCTTTCAAAAGGGTGTGAGGGGAGCATTTAAGTGATATGTATTTGCATGGCTGTGTGTGAAGGACAGGGACATGAATCTGGGCAGCACACAGTCACAGCTGGTGGAGCCACCTCTCCACAGGTTCAGCAACACAGGTTCAATTCCAACCTTGGCTGCTGTCTTGCACATTCTGCCTGTGGGTTTCCCCTGTGGCTCCAGTTTCCTCCCACACACCAAAGATATGCTACTGTAAATCAATCCAAGCATGTAGTTGACCAGTTGAATCTTGGTAGAATAAAACAGGTTATTGTAGGACGAGCGTGAATGGGTGGCTTACAATCAGCGTAGGCTCGGTGGGCTGAAGGGCCTGTTTCTGTGCTGTACCTTTCCATGACTCAATTAATCTTTCCTGCGGTGTGGCGCCAGAAATGAACATAATGCTCCAGTCGTGGTTGAACCAGTGCTTTATACAACTTTATCATCGGTCAGAATATTGCATCTCATCACCTTTTCTTAAATGCTGACCTCTCATGTGCCCTCATCTGTACTTCAATAAAATTCAACTTGAATGCAGATAATAAATTGTCTTATGTATGTTAGAGTTTGTTTACATGCAAGCAGTATTTATTTTTGGTTCTCTACAAGCTTGTCAAACTTGATGGGCACTGGCCATAAATGATGGCAGATGGCACAATGGGCTAAGTGTTCGGCTGGCAACCGGAAGGTAGCCGGTTCGAATCCCGCTTGGAGTGCATACTGTCGTTGTGTCCTTGGGCAAGACACTTCACCCACCTTTGCCTGTGTGTGAATGTGTGTGAATGTGTGTGAGTGATTGGTGGTGGTCGGAGGGGCTGTAGGCGCAGATTGGCAGCCACGCTTCCGTCAGTCTGCCCCAGGGCAGCTGTGGCTACAGAAGTAGCTTACCACCACCGAGTGTGACTGAGGAGTGAATGAATAATGCGATGTAAAGAGCCTTGAGTATTAGAAAGGCGCTATATAAATCCCATCCATTATTTATTATTATTACAAATGTAAAATGGGGCTTATTTTGCAATACCACAGGGATGGTGTCGAAAGAAACTTAACACACAACCATAACAAACAGCTATAAACTGATACTACTTCTGATAGGAGACCAAAGACTAAATATAAATATAAATATAAACAAAATAAATGAATTCATAAATTAATTTGACTAATTAATTTTATTGGTCTATAAATCCGGAAGTGGCGGCGTTGCCTTAGCAGCTGCGGCTCGCCTGCAGTCCGTCTGTTCTTTCTTTTTTTGTTGTTTTCTTGTCCTGGTTTAGTTAGTTAATTTGTGTTATTAGGTTGTGTATGTGTGGGGGGGGGGTGGGAGAAACTTGTTTTAGTCTCTTCCTTCAGGGGGTGCGACTCTTCTTGTCGTATCCCCCGTCTCCGTCTCCGTCTGTGCTGAAGCCTAATGGCGGTGCTGGCGGCCTCCAACTGGGACTGACCTCGAGGCTCCGGAGGCAGAACTAGCCAGGACTTACCAGCGCGAGGCTGGCCGACTTCGGAGCTGAGGCGGCGTTCTGGCGGCGGCGGTCCGACTCGGGGCTGAGGCGGCGGCGGTCCGACTCGGGGCTGAGGCGGCGGTGGCCCGACTCGGGGCTGAGGCGGCGTCAGCCCAACTCGGGGCTGAGGCGGAGTTCCGGCTTTTGGCGGCGACCCGACTTCGGAGGTTCACAGGTTGGTGACCTGTTTTTCCGGAGCTTCCGCAACAACGGCTTTGTCCGCTGGACTGGAGGGTGGCAGCTTCGGCAGCTTCGACCACCCCAGGCCGCGGAGTTTGAACCAGCCCGTTCGCGGAGCACGGTTGAACCGCGGGACTTACTTACCATCACCCGGTGGGGTCACAACATCGGAAGCCTGGATCGCCTCAGCGCAGAGGGAGAGTAAGGAGGGAAGAGACAAAGACTTTAAGACTTTTGCCTTCCATCACAGTGAGGAGGTGTCTGATGAACTCACTGTGGTGGATGTTAAATTTATGTTTATTGTGTGTTTTGTTATTTTATTATAATTGCAAGGCAACAAAATTTCGTTCAGACCGAAAGATCTGAATGACAATAATTTGACTTTGTCTTAAAAAAAAAACTTTTCTGAATTCTTAACTGATTTTAGGACTGTTTATTTAAATATTTTACTCAGGTAGGGGAATTGAGGACCAGAGAACATAGGTTGAAGGTAAAGGTAGAGCGGAAAAGATTTAATAGGAATCTGAGGGATAACTTTTTCACACAAAAGGATGATGGATGGATGGAATGAGCCGCCAGAAGGGGTAGTTGAGGCAGGTACTATTGTAATGTTTAAGAAACAATTAGACTGGTACATGGATAGGACAGGTTTAGAGGGACATGGGACAAACGCTGGGATTAATATAACTGGGACATCTTGGCCGGTGTGTCAAGTTGGGCTGTATGGCCTGTTTCCATGCTGCATGACTCTATGACTTGGTAGATTGCAGTGCAGATTTTTAAAAATGGATTTCAGAAGTATAGAGTACACTGAAATATTATAAAATAGCAGGTGGCACAGGTGAATGTCACACCATCCATCTCTTTTATATGAAGCCCACTGTTCCTACTGTTTTCATTCTTTGGTGTTTGAAGTCTGTTGGAGGACTTACTCAAAGTTATTTAATTCCTTTCTCTTTGAAAGTGTACTGTTAGGCATAAATATACAACACCAATCAATAATTCAGGAAAATGTATGAGGGAATTAGGAACCCATGAATAGGTTGGATCTGAAGCAACAATTATTTCATTTGCAGTCAACCCGTAATTATGCTAAACGTACTCTTAAGTTATGAGAAATTGCAATTATGAGCAATACAAATTTTTATTCGACAGTCCCAATCAATGCCAAAATTGCATTTCAGGGATAAATGCACCCCAGTATTTGGCTGTCTGAAGTGCTGCATCCCATCTAGTCCATCTGAGGAATTTTCAGTTTTACAATATTCTGAACAAAATCTCTGGGAGCATTTAAAATTAAATGTCACTGGTATCCTTCTCAAAGATCTCACAAAGATCGGCATTTGTGTTCATTGTTTGATGCAACATATTGCTGTTTCGGTTTGCCAAATTTAAGTGGAAAGCAATCGCAGTGCTGCAATGCAGAAATAGTATTGCTGATGTTGCAATAAAATTAGCATTAGTTCAACAGTGGTGACAGGTCAGGTGCAATCTTCCAGCTGCAATGGAGATCCTTTTTATGACAAAATGGCAACATGTATCAAACTAGCCATTCTTTTATTTTTTGAATGGTGGTCATGGATTATTTTGTGCTTCAGTCTGGTTGACGATTACTGTGCCCTTCTCCAGATTCTAAGTAATCTAAAACATGATCACTTAACACATGGAAGCGAACAATTTAAACCATGGACAATTGCTTCATTTCACATTTTCTAAGAGACAGAATATCACGAAAAGATATCCTAGCACAAAGCCTGAAGCAGAAAGAAAAACACTTAAATATCTGAAGACATCAGCTTTTCTCAGTTAGTTCCATGTATAAAAAGATCAAACAAATAGCAAGGTAGAAATAATAGCAATGCACCTTTTGGATATCTGCAATTATAATTCAATGTGTTTGACCTTTCAAAGAAAATACACGTTTAAAATATATGAAGAAAAATTGATGAAGTAGAAATGATTGAACTGTGCTGTGCATATGGTATGAAAATCATGTTTTGATATTTATATTTATTAGCTACTTTGGGGTATATTCCACTATAACAATTTATGCCACAACTATATGGATTTCTGCATGTAATGAACTCTCTGTTTTTGTGCCACTCCTCCCCTAGAGTAAAATTAATCATTACACAGAATATCGCTCAAATTATATACATTTCGATTCAATTGCAACAATGTAGTACAACATGTAAAAAGGAAATGTCTTGTAATTGAATGCCACCTAGCTGAACCAAAATTTCCTCTGCAGCTTTAACAAATGGGAGTTAATATACAATGTACTGAATTCTGTGACTAAAACCAGAGCTTCAGTGTTACATGCATCATGCTTTTTATTGGAATTAAAGCACTAATAGTCACTTTCTTTCAATTAATAAGAATGAGGAAAGAAAATATTTAATGAATTTATGGCATAGAATACTGAAATAAAAGAACAAAGTAATAGAATTATTTTGTTCTTACAATAATACTGAAAATACATTTACTGTTTTTTGTTTCAGCAACATACGACATCCAACAAATCAAAAGAAAAGGATTCATCATCTTTAATCTCACTGATAATCAGAGCGGAAGCACAAAAAGATTACTGTGCTCTGCCTGTTTGTTTACAGCATTCCAAGGGTGAAAGCTCCCAGGAATCGTTAAAATATCTAAATACATTTCTCAGTAGCACACCACGCACTACACTGCCGACAGGGTCAGCTGCAGAAAGCATTCTCGTGTCCACTGTTCATGGCAGAAAAGCTAAAATCTCGACTAGGTCCAGGAATGGGTTTTCTTCTATTACTATCACTGCCCGAAGAATGATGAGCCCAGCTAATAAGCTTTCAAAGCTAACTGTCAGTGCTTCTGCAAATGAGAAAAATGCAACTCAACATGAAAGATCTGTGAGTTCTGGAGGTATTGTGCACATTCATTCCCACACAGATAACATCAATGAGTTCCCATGCAATGGATATAGTGTTGAAGAGGAGAGTTCCCAGTCTCAGTCACTGTTGTTTTCAATAGGAGATAGCGTAAGCTCTTTAAATATTGATCGCAAGCATCATGAAACCTTGCTACCAAGCAACTATGAAGACAAGACCCATCTTCCTTCTCAGCAGTTTCATTCTGTTGTATCCTTTGTACATTTCATAGTCACACCACGGTGTTTTAGCAGCACTTGCTACTTAGACAAATCACTTTTGATTGATCTTTGCTCTCTTACAAATCGCAATGGATGTGGATTAATACAAAAATCATCTTTGTCCTTAAAACTAAGCTGCACTTCTTCTAAATCATCAGCAGATGGTGGTGATGGCATGTTTAAATTAATTTCATTCATCAGACGCTCAAAACAAGGAGTTGCTTACATTATGATGGATAAGGAATACCCAGATATATCCTCCAGAGCCAGAGACATCATTCCACGACAATCATCAGCTGCCCAGAAAGTTTCTAAAACTGCAAACCAATATAATGGAGATTTAATGTCTAATGGAAAAGAAACTCAAGGCTCACCCAAAAAGTCTGCTTACCTATTTATTTATCTTTCAAACATGAATAAAGGAACAAATTACTTCATAACTGAACATAAATATAAACCAAATCATCGTGAAATGCCTAGTCCTATCTCTGACCTCATTGGGAAATCAGGTATGTACTAAAATATTACTTTCTTATAATTGCAAGAAGTGGTATAATTTCAGATTATGTGTTATGAAAAATAATGCCAACTCCAACTTCTGAAAGTTTAAAGCAAGAGCTGAAAATATGAGAAAAAAACAGAAAAAAACAAACTTAGTTAAGGATGTTTCAAAAGTTAACATCCAAGTAAGGATTGCAGATTTTATATCCTAGAAGAACACTAGTGACCAAATTCGTTTTTTTTAAAATAACCACCAACAATTTTACTAACACCATTTTTAAAAAAAATTGCAAACTGATTCTTAAGTTGGGTTCAAACCCTCAAACTGCTATAATGGAATACAATTTTGTGTTTGTTGGGAGTATTTCAGAAAGTTTAAAAGTAAATGAAAATTTCCAGCAAACAATAATTTTATTAATGTTTCACTTAACAAATGATGTCAATGCGCTGACTAATTCTACTTGCAGAGCAAATAAAATATTTGAAGGCGAATGATGACGGGTGATGACTCGCGCGACTGTCGCACCTCAGTCACTTCCGGCCTGTCGCGTAAATGACGGCCAAGTGGGACAGGCCTTTTAGGTATTAATATTCATAATATATTCTAGCGGCACCTAGTGGTGACTTGAGGCAATGTGAACCCTCGCTATTGGCTGGCGCCATCGCGGGTGTGTTTTCGCGGGCTTTTAGTTCCTCAGTTGATCGAGCCCCACCTGTGTAACAGGAGCTTCAATATATTTGGCTGACTACTATCTCTATCTTAGATAGATCTACTATCTAAGATGGCGCCTGCCAGCGGCGACTTTTTGCTAACAGCCAAACAGATGAAGATTACTTACAGCAACAAGCAACTTACCTGGATCAGAAAAACGGCAGAACTCGGCACCCTAACAAACAAGCTGAAGGCACTAGCAAGCGTTCCCTGGACCGCTGGAGAGAACCCGACCCGTCTAGAAATCAAAGGGACTGTACCTGGGAAGCCCTCCGGAGCTAACGAGCAGGATTTCCCGGGAGCAACGGAGCTGGAGCTGCCATCTGTGTGGGAATCCCCAATCGAAACGGAGCTGGTGCTGCCGTCTGCAAGGGAATCCCCGTTCCAGCGCAGGTTCGCAGAAACAGCAGGTACAGTAAGTACAGTACCTGGAAACTACGGGGAGACCTCCATTGTGTCCAGAAACGTGGCCGACGGGCAGGACTTCAGGACCGACTGAAGCGCAGGGGACTTCGGCCCCCTCTCCCTACTATCCTACTGGCCAACGTACAGTCCCTTGAAAATAAAGTGGAGGACCTAAGGACAAGGCTGCTTTATCAAAGGGAGCTGAGGGAATGATCTGTGTTCTGTTTCACAGAGACATGGCTCACCCCCATCTCCCCAGACTCAGCGGTCCAGCCTGAAGGGTTCTCCATCCACCGTATGGGCCGTACGCAGGCATCTGGGAAACGGAGAGGAGGGGGCATCTGCCTCATGGTCAACTCTGCATGGTGCACAGATGTGACAGTCCTGTCCAACTCCTGCTCTCCACACGTCGAACATCTGGCAGTGAAGTGCCGCCCCTTCTACCTTCCAAGGGAATTCACCTCCATCATCCTGACCGCGGTCTACATCCCACCCCAGGCAGACGTCCGCCTGGCACGGGAGGAGCTGCACGCTGTGGTCACCAAACACCAGACGTCTTACCCCGAGGCGTTTACCACCATTGCTGGGAACTTCAATAAGGCAAACCTAAAGAAATCACTCCCTAACTTCCACCAACATGTCTCCTGCTGTACCAGAGGACCAAACACCCTCGACCACTGCTACACCACCATCAAGAATGCCTATCGTTCTATCCCTCGCCCTCACTTCGGTAAATCCGACCATACCGCAGTGCTGCTTCTTCCTGCCTACAGGCAGCAAATGAAGAGCTCACCTCTAGAGGTGAGGACAGTACAGAGCTGGTCGGGGGGGGGGGGAGGGGGGGAGGGGGGGGGAGGGTTGGGGGGGGGGGGGGGGCAGGGGTGCAGAGGAACAACTCCAGAACTGTTTGGAGTCTGTAGACTGGGCAATGTTCAGGGACTCAGCAACGGACCTGAGCAAATACGCCACAGTCGTTACAGACTTCATGAAGAAATGTGTGGAGGACTGCATCCCTACAAAAACCTTCCGAGTGTTTCCCAATCAGAAGCCTTGGATGAACTTTGAGATCCGCACTCTTCTGAAGACCAGACACCGGGCATTCATGTCTGATGATACAGTGGTCTACAAGATGTCCAGATATGATCTTGGTAAGGCCATCAAAAAGGCCAAAAGGGACTTCTGCTCCAAGCTGGAGGATGAGACAGATGTTCGGCAGCTGTGGCGGGGCCTGAATGCAATCACCTCCTCCAAGGCGAAATCAGGAGGTGGCTCGAATGTCGGCATAACATCACTCCCTGACGAGCTCAATGCGTTTTACGCATGCTTTGATAGGGAGAACACCGATGTCCCCATTCGCTGTGATGGTATTTCTGTCACAGTCACAGAGGCCGGCGTCAGAACCCTTGAAAAGCGCCTGGACCTGATGGTATACCCGGTCGTGTTCTAAAAACCTGTGCGGACCAACTGGCTGCAGTTTTTACGGACATTTTCAACCTCTCACTTCTGAGGTCTGAGGTTCCCACCTGCTTTAAAAGGGCACCAATTATACCGGTGCCCAAGAAGAGCAAGGTGACGTGCCTCAATGACTATCGACCAGTGGCACTAACGTCGGTGGTGATGAAGTGCTTTGAGAGGTTGAATATGGCGCAAATCAACTCCTACCTCGACAAAAACCTGGACCCACTGCAGTTCGCCTACCACCACAACAGATGCGATCTCGCTGGCTCTCCACTCTGCTCTGGACCACTTGGACAACAAAAACTCATATGTCAGGCTGTTATTCATTGATTACAGCTCGGCATTTAATACAATCATCCCCTCCAAGCTGGTTACCAAACTCGCAGAACTGGGTCTCTGCGCATCCCTCTGCAATTGGATCCTCGACTTCCTCATTCACAGACCACACTGTTCGAATTGGTGAAAAGGTGTCAGCCTCGATAACAATCAGCACGGGAGCACCTCAAGGCTGCGTGCTCAGCCCCCTGCTGTACTCACTCTATAATCATGACTGCGTAGCCGGTCATAGTGCGAACACCATCATCAAGTTCGCTGACGACACCACTGTCGTGGGACGTATCACTGATGGGGACGAGTCAGAACATAGAAGAGAGATCGACCGACTGACCAAATGGTGCCAGCACAATAACCTGGCCCTCAACACCAGCAAACCAAGGAACTGATTGTGGACTTTGGAAGGACCCACAGTCCTGTTTATATCAACGGGTCGATGGTGGAAAGGGTCAAGAGCTTCAAATTCCTGGGCATACACATCTCTGAAGATCTCTCGTAGTCCGAGAACACTGATGCAATTATAAAGAAAGCATATCAGCGCCTCTACTTCCTGAGAAGATTACGGAGAGTCGGTATGTCAAGGAGGACGCTCTCTAACTTCTACAGGTGCACAGTAGAGAGCATGCCCGTTATCTGAGCGGTGTAGCCTCAAGTGTGGTTCGCCCACATTGAGGCCCAGTTTGAACACCGCAATATCGTCGCGGACGCCACTCGTTATTTTTACGTGGTTGGGGCGCTCAGTCAGGAGACTGCCACCCGATTGCTGCCTTACCTGCAGAATCCGCCCCAGCAATCGGTAAATACGATGGCCTCAAGGCGCCGCTGCTCCGCACTTCCGGGCTCAGTCGCCGTGATCGCGCCACCCGCCTTCTCCATATGGACGGCCTCGGCGATCGTAAGCTGTCTGCACTGATGAGTGCGATGCCACTAACCCTGCCTGGTTTTCAAACAGGCTTTCCTGGAGCAGATGCCCGACGACATCCTCCTGCTCCTTGCTGGTTCGGACTTTGCCGACCCCCTCTTCGCTGAACGGGCCGACGAACTGTGGCGCGCCAAGCAGCAGGATGGTGGATCCATCAACCGGGTGTCCGCGCCCTCGCACCAGCAGCCTCTCAGAGACGTCCAGCCCTCCGCTACCATCGGCGCACTGCAGCCGCCCGCCGGAGACCGTGGTAAGCGCCAGTGGTGCTACTACCACCAACGCTGGGGTGCAGAGGCTTGCCGATGCCGCGCCCCCTGCTCATTTCCGGGAAATGCCTCAGCCGATCACCAGTAGAGGCTATTGCGGTCGACCAGAATCATCGCCTCTACGTCCAGGATCCCTGTTCCGGGCTTCGCTTCCTCGTTGACTCCGGGGCAGTGCTGTGCATCCTCCCCCCCGACCACTCGAATGGAGGACATGGGGATTGTGTGGTGCTCTGACAGCCCGTGGACATCCCCATTACACATGGTTCCCAAATCATCTGGGGGGTGGAGACCGTGTGGGGATTACCGACGCCTGAACGCTGACACGGCCGCGGACTGCTACCCGGTCCCGCATATTCAGGACTTTACGGCCCACCTGGAGGGTGCTACCTTCTTTTCCAAGGTGAACCTGGTGCGCGGCTACCACCAGATTCCCGTCCACCCCAATGATGTGCCCAAGATCGCTATCATCACCCCATTCTGCCTTTTTGAATGGCTCTGCATACCGTTTGGGTTAAAGAACGCCGCGCCTGCTTTCCAGCGCCTCATGGATATGGTGGGTCGGTGGTTGGACTTCGGCTTCAAGTACCTGGACGATATTCTGGTCGCCAGCCGCTCCCACCAGGAACACTGCGCACACCTACGGGTGTTGTTCCAGCAGTATCAGGACCATGGGCTTGTCATCAACCCTACCAAGTGCCAGTTTGGCCTTCGCTCCATTTCATTCCTGGGGCACCACATCACCTCGCAGGGCGCGGCCCCTCTGCCCGCTAAGGTGGAGGCCATTCGGTAGTTCCCTCGGCCGCTCACCATCAAGGGGCTGCAGGAGTTTGTTGGCATGGTAAATTTTTATCATCGCTTCGTACCGGCGGCTGCCCAGATCATGCGGCCTCTGTTTAGGTATGTTACAATAATTACCTTCAGCGGCGCTGCAATTCTGCCACTGGCCGTGTGCGCGATTTTGGCGCGTTTGAGGGGGGTGCGGGGTTAAAACGTGGTTTTCTGATCCTGGTCCTGGGTTATATTTTGTTGGAGTGCAAGCGTTTGCTAAAGATTCTTTCCGACGGCCGTTCTGTGTTTTTTTTTTTTTTAATTCGCCCGACAAGTTAATCGCTGGAGTGATTTTAAAATCAACTTCTGAAGCCGTCAACGCCGACAACGGGCCGGATTTTACGTAGGGGACAGGTAAAATAAAGTAGTTTATTTTTATGTATAAAAGTGTTTCTTAAGATGCATTTAATTCACATTTTAAGTTGCGAAACGGTGATTTCTTTCCCCGAACGAACCGACAGATTTTTGCTGCAGATATGGGGGACTAAATCACTGCCACCGCAACATTCCAATTGATCGCGTTCCAGAAAATCCCACTCGCAAGCTGATATAATGGCCATTAATTTACAGGTATTAAACATTAAATTCCTTCCAATTGGCCTATAAACCCATGACAATGAGATTTAAAAATTATGTTATATTGTGAATTCTTGTGTGAATGTTATTTGGACACTTAGGCTATTTAAAAATGTTAATCTATTCTTAAGAAATGGATAGATGTTTAGATCTAGTAATTGAATTTTGTAATTAGCTACAATTAGGTAACTAACTAATTATATGCTTTAATTTCAAGTCGTCTACGTAAGATTGTTTCATATTTGTTTCAGAATGCTTCAATCTATAATAACTGCAAATCAGCTCTTAATTTTTAAGAAAGTTATGGGCTTTTGACTGTTCTCGATCACAGCTTTTGTGTTAAGTCAATGAAAAAGCAATAGGGAACAAGATGCTAATTTCCAAGTATGAAAATGGCCATAACTTTTTTTAATACTGAAGATATGAAAGTGAATTAGGTGTCAAATTAAACTTATTTTTATGCTTTATCTGATAGGATAAATTACAGACTTGATTTTTTAAATCTCAAAATTTTGTATCATTGCTACTCTGTTTCAATGCCTCACCGGTAAGCCACGGGACCTCGTGTGGGATGATAAGGCCGCGGCTGCTTTCAACGGTGCAAAGGAGGCGTTGGCCAAGGCCACCATGCTGGTGCACCCGCGGGCTGCTGCCCCGACCGCCCTCACCATGGATGCCTCGGATAAGGCTGTCGGAGGGGTTCTGGAGCAGTTCACCGCCGGCCGCTCGCAGCCGCTTGTATTTTCCAGCCGTCACCTGCGACCCCCGGAGCGAAGCTACAGCGCTTTCGACCGGGAGCTCCTGGCCCTTTATTTGGCTGTCCGCCATTTCCATTACTTCCTCGAGGGCAGGCCCTTCACGGACCACAAGCCCCTGACGTTTGCCTTTTCCAAGGTGCCCGACCCCTGGTCATCTCAACAACAACGGCACCTGGTTTTTGTGTCGGAGTTCACCATTGACGTTCAGCATGTGGCAGGCAAGCTGAACCTGGTCACGGATGCTTTGTATCATCCTGCGGTCCCGGCTGTGGCATCTGTGGACCCCGGTATGGATTATTCTGGGCTGGCCGCCATGCAACACGAGAGTGGTGAGATGGACGTTTACCGGACGGCTTCCTCGGGGTTGTCGTTGGCCAATGTCCCTTTCGGTCCGGCAGGGGTGTCGGTCCACTGTGACATGCCCACCGGGAGACCACGCCCTATTGTCCCCGTGGGTTGGCAGCGACGTGTTTTCGACGCTATCCATGGCCTGGCACATCCTTCCATCCGGGCGACTTCTGCGCTGGTGGCGGACAAGTTTGCCGGGCAGGGCCTTCATAAGCAGGTTGCGGCCTGGGCCAGGGTCTGTATTCCCTGCCAGATGTCACAGATCCAGAGGCATGTGCGGGCGCCATTTCCAGCATGTTCATGTTGATTTTATGGGCCCGCTACCGCTGTCTCGCATTGCTACCCACCTGCTAACTGTCGTGGAACGCTTCACGAGGTGGCCAGAGGCAATTCCGCTCACTGACACCTCTACCGCGTCTTGTGCTCGAGCTCTTGTGGCCCACTGGATTGCTCGTTTTGGCGTGCCTGAGGAAATCATCACCGACCGGGGGGCTCAGCTTACTTCGGCTTTGTGGTTGGCTTTAGCTCAGGTGTATGGGGTGCAGTTGCATCACACCACCGCCTATCACCCTCAGACCAACGGGTTGCTGGAACGCTTCCTTCGGCATTTGAAGTTGGAGCTGAAGGCACGGCTCACGGGCCCGGACTGGGTCGACCAGTTGCCTTGGGTGTTGCTGGGTATTCGCACGGCCCCAAAGGTGGATTTGGACACGTCGTCCACTGAACTCGTGTACGGCTCCCCGCTGTGGGTACCCGGGGATTTCATTCCTGTGGCACAAGGGCAGCAGGGGCCCAATTCGTCTGTGTTAGCGAACCTTCGGGAGAAAGTAGGCGGCCTGGCCCCCATCCCGACCTCTCGGCATGGGTCTATGTACCGCCGGAGCTTAAGAACTGTTTATTTGTGTTTCTCCCCAGGGACTCCACCAGACTCCACTGCAGCGGGTTTATGAAGGTCCTTTCCGGGTGTTGCGCTCCGACGTCACGACTTTTCTTTTGGATGTCGGGGGTCGGGAGGAGATAGTTTTGGTTGCTTTCCTCCAGCCCGCCCACGTGGATGTCGATAGCCCGGTGGTGGTGGCTCAACCCCGGCGTAGAGGTCGTCTGCTTGTCGTCCCAGTTGCACCTGTTGTGCCTGTTTCCCCTGCGTCTATAACGTTTGCTGGCTCTGTTCCGTCAGTTCCGCCTGTACCGCCGGTTGTGCCCCTCGTTTCCACTCAATCTGGTTGCCTCATTCAGCCTCCTGCTCGGTTCCTTACCTCGGATTCTGGGGGGGGGGCGGTCCTGTAGTGGCACCTACTGGTGGTTTGAGGCAATGCAAACTCTCGCTATTGGCTGGCGCCATCAAGTGATTGCGGGTGTGTTTTCACGGGCTTTTGGTTCCTCAGTTGATCGAGCTCCACCTGTGTAACAGGAGCTTCAATATATTTGGCTGAACTAGCACGTGGTTTTGGTATACTTATTTTGTTTGTCGTTACAAATAAAGATTTATTTTACTCATCCTGCTCGTCTCGCCATAATACTGACATTTACAAAAGTTTAGTTTAAGAAAACGGAATATGAATAGATGATTAATTTTCAAGTCAAAGCCTTGTTTCTAATGGGGCATTGCACGCGTCAGTACTAGGTCATCAGCTCTTCATAATTGGATGAACAAACAAATTACAATCTATACAAGTTTGCCGTTGATACAAAGTTAGATGGGCAAATGAAGTGTAAGAGTATCGATTCTAAAGGGATATCTCTGGTAGTAGAATGACAAATAAAATGGGAAAATCATTTATGAACTCATTTACTTTGGTAAAAAGAATGGAAAACAACACTTTCTAAGTGGCAAGAAAGCACTGGATTTTGATGTACTGGTGAATTTTGGTTCGTCTAATGCAGACTCTGAATTTACAGATACAAAAAGCACTTAGTAATACAAATACTATTTGACCTTTATGGTAAAACAGTTGAAGTACAAAAGTGAGTAAATATTGCTGAAATGGTATAGAGCTTGATGAGATCTCATTTGTGGTCTACTATGCAACTTTAGTCTCTGAATTTCCCATCCTTTGCAGTAAAAATTCTTGTGATTAATCATCCAGTAGAGTCAGACCAAGAATGACAACATTCGCTTCCATGGAGTTTAGGTGAACAATGAAGAGTCAATGTGAAGGAAAAATGGCAAGGGACTATTTCTTCTCGTTGGAGAATCTGAAACTAGGGCCATAAATGATAAGGGGTGTGGCATTTTAATCTGACATGAGTACATATGCATATATACAACATATATACGGAGAGCAAACCTCTGCAAACCCTCAATTGCTGAATGTGTTTATTTCCAACACATGGGATTTTGGCTCTAAAGAAGATGTAGGCATTGGGAGTAAAAGGCAGCAGGTCAATGGTGTTCTTGTTGAATGGCAGAACATGTCAGAATCAATGTTCACAGTCACTAATCATTAAAGTCTGCCACTGTGTGGTGCTCAAAAATGTCCTGATAGGAAATATTAAGTTTATCATTCTAAAACATTACAACACACTATGCCTGATACCAGCAGGTGAATATTTAACACGGCTGAATGGGTTTAACCTAATCAGTATTCTAATTGAGGAGATTAGGAGAAATGGGTCAGTGCCTCCATTAAAACAGCAAGAGAGGAATGCCGAACAAGCATGCTGTGTATTCAAATGCAAATGTCACACATTACAATTTGAAAGGCTTTTGAAGGACAACTGAAACTACAACAGAAATGTTGAAATAAAATGCCACTGTTCTGCATAGGGGTTTGGTGTGTGAGAGATTTAAAAAATCAATGACTTGTAGAGAGCAAAACTGAGATTTGTTTCCCCTTTGTTCATGATGATTTCACTGACTTTTCATTTAACCTTAACAATTGAAAAATATGTATGTCCATATCTCGTTGGAATATAAGGGCGCACATATGTTCAATCAATTAATCTTTAATAGTTAAATCCGGTCATTATTTCCAGAAGCAAATTGCAATTAAAGTCAAAGTTTATTACTGCATATAAAATCTGAGAACATTGGTATTTAATGCAAGTAAAAAATGTTTGAAAAATGAGTCCAATTTATCGTTCTGTCGCGCTGTTCTGGTTTTGACATACAGTGTGGTCAAATCTTCCACATGTGATTATTTGTCTATTTATATATTAGTGCGATTGTAGATAGTTCTTGACATTTATATTATTTTAATTGAGGTTTCAGTGCAGAACCTGTACACATAATAATTCTCATTAATTTTCACTCTCTTAAGACCTCCAGTCTTCAAAAATCCACAGCTGCTGATTAACATCAAGAATTCAGCAGAATAAAATGTATCTTGTGACTACAAAGTCACAGGTGACCTGGACTTTAATGTCCTCCTGTCCAGCTGGGGCTGAAGGTCTATGTAGGGGACAGGTGGTAGGGTCAAGTGGTTGGGTTTAAAAACTAACGAGCCCCAAGATCCCATTATGGTCTTGTGATATATTGAGGTCTGAAACACAGAGCCAACGACAGTTTGCCTGTGAGTGGCTTTTGAGCCCATACTTTGCATTACCATCTGTTATGCAGTGTGCATCAATATGATTTCTTGATTTCATTAACTTCATTAGTTGAAGCAATTGGAATTGCCATGGACAACGAAACGTATAGTATATGTATGATGTGCATATGCATTGATGTGTTTTACATCAATGGTGCACTGACCACCTCCAAATATAATCAACTAATCGTAAACGTAACAAAACCCAATGCCCATGACAGAGAGATAAATGTTCGTAAATGATAGGAGCAGAATTAGGTCATTCGGCCCATTAAGTCTAAACCACCATTCAATCTATCTCTCCCTTCTAGCCCCATTCTCCTGCCTTCTCCAAACTCCTGACACCCGTGTTAATCAAAAATCTATCTATCTTTGCCTTAAAAATATCCATTGACTTGGCCTCCATTGACTGTGGAAATGAATTCCATAGCTTTATCACCCTCTGACTAAAGAAATTCCTCCTCATCTCCTTCCTAAAAGAATGTCCTTTAATTCTGAGGCTATGACCTCTGACTCTCCCACTAGCAAAAACATCCTCTCCACATCCACTCTATCCAGGCCTGGACAGGCATGCGTTGAATCTCTGAAGTACCTTCTTTGGGTCAGTAATTGAAATCCCTGGTCACAGAAGACAAATTGGCTGATGTGCCAAAGTTTTGTCAATTGCTGGTGCACAGTTAGTCTGGAAACTTACAACGTCTGCTCACTACCATAACTTTAAAAGATTTTGGTTGTTAAGGATCACTAATGATCAGAAAAACTACAAGACATTGGAACATTTCAGCAGCATCACTCTTCAGGTAGAAAACACAAAATTATAGCACAAGTGTGGATTAAAAAAACTTGTGTTTAGTGAATTATTCTTGTCAGTGGATGTTTGATGATTAGCTTGGACTTGTTTGGAAAAAAGGTCCTTTTTCCGTGTTAAATATAATACTGCAATTCTGGGATGTATAACGGGAATGCAATTGAACAGAGTGTGTGACAGCATTTAGGTAGAGAAATGAAATTTTCTTTTAAGCAAATTATATTTTGGATCATATTTAAAATACCAAAAATGAGCAAAGGAAGTTGATTCTTTTGATGGAGATTGGCTCGTAGACCTGTCAAATGCTTACTAATGTGGTAGTTTTAAAGAAGCCAAGCATGATATGTTTACTGAAGTAGCGAGAGCTGAAATTATACAGTTGTTTCTTTTGAACATAGTGAAACGTGACAAGTTTGATATACGGAACCAAAAAGCAGGAGAAACTATCAACTACAGGTGCACAACCTTTTATCCGGAGTTCTGGAAACCGAAAAGCTCCGAAAACCGGACATTTTTTCCAGGATGTCGTCTGCACACCAAAGCTCGCGTTTGGCGCCAAACTTGACCCGAAACGACCCATGGTCAACCCAGGTCTGTACTACTGTAGCGGCTGCCTCCTCCCCGGAGACCGGGGAGACACTTAAACATCTGTAAATCATTGCTTAAATGTTAGTCAGTTAGTTTGGAGGGATTTTATGTGAAGGGGGGTGAAGGGGGAATCTTTAATTCTTAGTCCCCTACCTGGTCGGAGAGGCGGGGAGCGGGCAATGCCTTACCGGGTCGCCGTGCAGTAAGCTCCGGAGCGCTGTGGCCGCCGACTCCCAACATCGCGGAGCTGGGGCTGCGGGCGTCCGGCCGTGGGCGGCGCCGGTTGTAGCTCCGACCCTGGCAACTCTACCCTTGGCTGCGCGGCGCACCAAATCCAGCGTCGCCCGCGGCCAGACGCCCGCAGTCCCAGCTCCGCGATGTTGGGAGTCGGCGGCCACAGCGCTCCAGAGGTTACCGGTAAGGCATTGCCCGCTCCCCGCTGGTATCCCAGCGCTGTGGCCGCCGACTCCCAACATCGCGCTGGGGCTGCGGGCGTCCGGCGCTGGATTTGGAGCGCCGCGCAGCCAGGGGGAGAGTTCGCCGGGGTCGGAGCTCCAACCGGCGCCGCCCGCGGCCGGACGCCCGCAGCCCCAGCTCCGCGATGTTGGGAGTCGGCGGCCACAGCGCTCCGGAGCTTACTGCACGGCGACCTGGTAAGGCATTGCCCGCTCCCCGCCTCTCCGACCAGGTAGGGGACTAAGAATTAAAGTTTCCCCCTTCACCCCCCCCCCCACCACATAAAATCCCTCCAAACTAACTGACTAACATTTAAGCAATGATTTACAATGATTCCCCGGTCTCAGGGGAGGAGGCAGCCGCTCCAGACTTTTCAAGCCGCCCGCGCTACCTACCTAATCTACGCTAAAAATCTTCCATTCCGAAATCCGAAACATTCCGAAATCCGAGAAGTGTCTGGTCCCAAGGCTTTCGGATAAAAGGTTGTGTACCTGTACTATACTGTGCAGTTAGGGATGAATCCAGGTATTGCAATGCTGGTGAATTTCTCGGATGTATTTGCATGTAGTTTAAATTATGAGATTCAGTCCTAATTATTAAGCACTCAAAAATCTATGTGAAATGCACAGATTCAGTTCTGCCCAACAGGAAAATACAGAGGGGAAATGTGTGATGCCTTGAAGTCAAATCAGAGTAGAATTAGTTTGAATAATGCCCATGCTACAAATGGAAATAGCAGGAGCTATCTGGTTTCAGGGTCAATAAAATGAAAGAGAGAAGAATATAGGGACAGCAGAAGATTGTCTATCCTGGATAAAGCAAGAAATTCAGCCTTCTCCCATTGACAAAAAGTAGATGTAATCTCAAGTTGTACTTGAGTGATCAACTGAAGTTAAGAAATCTCCCAATGATATCTTTTCTATTTCCATGCTTAGAACAAGTAGCAGCAGCAGGCCATTTGGCCCTTTAAATCTGGTCTGCTTCTGGTCTCACCTACTTTCTGCCCAACCAGAAAAAGGATAGACTACTTATTCTTATTCTTCTTGCCTTCCACTCCACCAGCATTTGCATTCATTTACAATTTCTACCATCTTCAATGGGATTCCACCACTAGACACATCTTCTTCCCTTTCAATATTACAAAATATTAATTTCCTTTACAATTTGTTGGTGCATTCTTCCATCTCCGGCACCTCCACAACCAACTTGCCATCTTCCTTTCCCATTATGCAAAGACCCAAGCATCTTTCTAGATTATGCAAAAATTCACTTACTTTATTTACGAATTAGTATATTGTATTTGGTGTTCACAAACTTGCTCTTCCATACAGATTGGGTGAAAACTCTGCATCGCTCCTATGTTCGGTCTGCAAAGGTGATGCGGAGCTTCCAATCCCATATCATTTCAGTTCTCCAACCACTCTCACTCTGACCTCTATGTCTTTCAGCTCCAAAGCTTGGACAACAGTATTTCACCATCTGTCTGGGCACATTGTAAACCTCGGGACAATATTAATTTTGACAATTTTAAGTAATCACTGGTTTCTTTCTCTCTAACGGTGGCTTTCATGTTAAAATTTGTAAATTTTCTTTCTCTTTTGTCACTAATTGATGATTTTTATAGTAAGAGTTGATTTGGCAACTTGGTCAGTGCCTTATTGCAAACATTTCCTCTGTTTGCTCCACCCTTCCCCTTTCTGCAACTTCAATCATTCTTGTCTTCCATTATTGTTCTAATGAAGGATCCTTGACACGGGTATGAAACATTGGATTTGATTCTATTGATGCTACTTGACCTTCGGAACAGTTCGGTTTCAAATTTCAAGTATTTGCAGCTTTTTTGCTCAAAGCACTGAATGTATGAAAGCAAATCAAGTGCCTTATCTGTTGTATTGATCAATGATTAGAATTGTCGATTGTTGTAGTTAATTGCAAATTCTAACCAACATTGCCAAGAAATGACTGGTTAGGGAAACGAAAAATTAATTGGATGTCTCTGTTTGGCGTCCTTTGTGGATTGTTGAAAGCATCTGGAAATGCTATTACACAAACATGAAGAAATCTTTAATGATACTTTTGGTGGAATGATTGTCTACAAGACATATAGTGCATTCAGAAAGTATTCAGACCCCTTCACTTTTTCCACATTTTGTTACGTTACAGCCTTATTTTAAAATGGATTAAATTCATTTTTTTAATCATCCATCTACACAGAATACCCCAGAATGAAGAAGCGAAAACAGGTGTTTAGAAATTTTAACAAAGTAATTCAAAATAAATAACTGAAATGTCACATTTACATAAGTATTCAGACTCTTTGCTATGACACTCAAAATGAGCTTAGGTTCATTCTGTTTCCATTGATTATCCTTCAGATGTTTCTACAACTTTGTTGGAGTCCACCAGTGGTAAATTAAATTGATTGGACATGATTTGGAAAGGCACACACCTGTCTGTATAAGGTCCCACAGTTGACAGTGCATGTCAGAGCAAAAACCAAGCCATGAAGATGAAGGAATTGTCCGTAAACCCCCCAGTCAGGATTGTGTCGAGACACAGATCTGGGGAAGGGTATAAAACAATTTCTGCAACATTGCAGGTCCCAAAGAGCACAGTGGCCTCCGTCATTCTTAAATGGAAGAACATTGGAACCACCAGGACTCTTAATAGAGCTGGCCGCCCAGCCAAACTGAGCAATCGGGGAAGAAGGGCATTGATCAGGGAGGTGACCAAGAACCCAATGGTCACTCTGACACTCCAGAGTTCCTCTGTGGAGATGGGAGAACCTTCCGGAAGGACAACTATATCTGCAGCACTCCACCAATCAGGCCTTTATTGGAGTGGCCAGATGGAAGCCACTCCTCAGTAAAAGACACATGACAGCCCGCTTGGAGTTTGCCAAAAGGTACATAAAGGATTCTCAGACCATGAGAAACAAGATTCTCTGGTCTGATGAAACCAAGATTGAACTCTTTGGCCTGAATGCCAGGCGTCACGTCTGGAGGAACCCAGGCACCGCTCATCACCTGGCCAATACCATATCTACGGTGAAGCATGGTGGTGGCAGCATCATGCTGTGGGGATGTTTTTCAGTGGCAGGAACTGGGAGACTAGTCTGGATCGAGGGAAAGATGAACGGAACAAAGTACAGAGAGATCCTTGATGAAAACCTGCTCCAGAGCATTCTGGACCTCAGACTCGGGTGGAGGTTAATCTTCCAACTGGATAACGACCCAGGGGCCATCTTAGGGAACGGCTGCTAACCAGCAGCCGTCCGTTTAATTCACTTTTTTTTTGCAGTTTTAGTTAGTCCTGTGCCCTGTTTGTGGGAGAGATAGTCTTTTTAATGTGGGGGGTAGGGGGTAATAATATTTCTAGGTCCCTACCTGGTCGGTGAGGCAGATTTTTCTCCGGGCTGCCCCGTCGACCCGTCCTCGTGGCCTACCAGCGGGCGTGGAGCGCCGTTTCCTGGCGGGGACCGCCCAGCACCTCGTCTTTGGTGGCGGCACAGCGCTGGAGCGCTATCGTGGAGCGGAGCGGGCAATGCCTTGCCTGGGTCGCCACGCTGGATCGACGTTCTGGAGCTGTGACCGATGAGTTCAACACCTCCAGGCTGCGGGTCTGCGGAGCGGAGTGGGCGGCGCCGACTTTAACATCGGGAGCCTGGGAGCTCCTAACCGGCGCGGCCTTGTCGGCTTCGGAAGCCGCGGTCCCCAGTCAGGAAGCGGCCGTTCCAGGTGGCCCAGCCGCTGAGAGGACTCTCCCGACGCCGGGGCAACAGCACCCGGCCAGAACGGCCAGGAACATCGGGCCTCCTTAGAGGCAATAGCGGAGGCCTCAATAGGCCTGACTTTGGGAGAACTGGGGATGGGGACTGGACATTGTGCCTTCCCTCACAGTGGTATCCATTGTGGGGGGATGATTTTTTGTGTGTAATGTAAATATGTTAGTTTGTGTCTAAGATGGCTGTCGGAAGGGAGAGTGGACGCTGGCGCGCTTTAGCTGCCGCTGCTCTCTCTCCACATTGTGTTTTTGATTTTTTGTCTTTGGAGCGAATTCTGTCTTTAATTTGTGTACTGGTGATGTCCTTATTATTTATTTTACTCCGACTATATGTTTTTTCTCTCTTGTTAATTTTCTGTAAGGTGTCCTTGAGACTTTGAAAGGCGCCCGCAAATAAAATTTATTATTATTATTATTAAGCACACAACCAAGTCCCCAAGACAACGCATGTGTGGCTTTGTGACAAATCTGTGAATGTCCTTGAGTGGCCCAGCCAGTGCCCGGACTTGAACCTGATCAAACATCTCTAGAGGGACCTGAAAATAGCTGTGCATCGACGATCCCCATCCAACCTGACAGAGCTTGAGAGGATCTGCAGAGAAGAATGGGAGAAATTACCCAAATACAGGGGTGCCAAGCTTGTAGCGTCATACCCAAGAAGACTTGAGGCTGTAATCACTGCCAGAGGTGCCTCAACAAAGTACTGAGTAAAGGGTCTGAATACTTATGTAAATGTGATATTTCGTTATTTATTTTTAATTACTTTGCAAAAATGTCTAAACACCTGTTTTCACTTTTTTATTATTGGTATTGTGTGTAGATTGATGATAAAAAAAAAGAATTTATTCCATTTTAGATTAAGGCTGTAACGTAACAAAATGTGGATAAAGTGAAGGGGTCTGAATACTTTCTGAATGCACTGTACATTTTCTTCAATCTCTATGACGAACCCTTATATTATAAAACTCGACCATGGTCGTACTCAAGGCTTAGCTTGTCTTTGTCCATTCATGGAATTGTTTTTCAGTGGAATCCATTCTTTTGTAATTTAACTTTTTTTTCATTTGACCATTTGGTAAATATAGCCTGCGCAAATTCGCCCTTGCGTCAGGACTGGATACTGCACTGCAGGCATCAGGGATTGCATCTCTCCTGTATCACCATCACCTGTGACTAGTGGTGTGCCTTGGGGATTGTTGCTGTGCCAATTGCTTTTTCTGGTTTAGATATGTGATTTAGATGAGAATGTACAAGGCATGATCAGTAAGTTTGCAGATGACCCAAAAGTAGGTGGTATAGACTCTGAAGTTGGTTATCAGATGCGAGAGCAGATTTTGATCAGCTACGTAAACTGAGGAATGGCTGATGGAGTTTAATGCAAATAAGTGCGAGGTGTTATATTTCAGGAAGCCAAACCAGATCAGCACCTTCATAGTAAATGGTAGTACGGTGCTGGGGAGGGTTGTACAGTAAAGTGATAAAGGAGTACATGTACATAGTTTCCTTAAAGTGGCATCATAGGTGGATAGAGTGGTAACATCGTGGAGCTGGCGGTCTCTTGCTGGGACTTCTAGAGCTCCAAAACTGCGGAGCCTGCGGACTGTAACATCTCGGAGTGTGCGATCACTTTGCCAGGGATCGGCCTTTGGTGCTCCAATCTGTGGGAGCTGCAGACTGGTTAGGGACTGAATTCGGGAACTCCAAGCCGCAGGAGTTCGACCGCCCCGATGGGGGAGCTAAGACCTCCCCGATGAGGGAGCTCGATCGCCGGTTGCCGCTGGTTCGACTCCCTTGACCACGGGAGGAAAGAAGATAAGACTTTATTGCCTTCCATCACATTTCGTTATTACTGTATAGCAAACTAAATTCCTCGTATGTTGCAAAACATACGGCTAATAAATTATGATTATGATTATGAAAGAAGGCTTTTGGTACATTAGCCTTCATCAGGATATTTCATTGTTCTGTTTTGGTACATATGACAATAAAACATTCTTGACTCCTGAGTATAAAAATTGAGACATTATATTACAGATGTACAAAACGTTGGTGAGACAGCATTTAAAAAATACTATTGTGATCAGCTTTGGTCACCCTGCTAAAGGAAGGATGTCCTTGCTGGAAAGAGTCTGGAAAACATTTATGATGATGTTATCTGGACTTGAGGGCCTGGTAATAGGGAGACTTTATTCATTGGATTGCAGGAGGTTGAGGGGTATAAAAGTATAAAAAGTATAAAAGTATCCTTTATTGTCATTCAGACATTTCAATCTGAACAAAATTGTGGACCTTGCAGTCATAACATAGAATAAAATAACAAAACACACACTTAACACAGTTTAACATCCACCACAGTGAGTCTACCAGACACCTCCTCACTGTGATGGAAGGCAAAAGTCTTAAAGTCCTTGTCTCTTCCCTCCTTGTTCTCCCTCTGCGTTGAGGCGATCCAGGCTTCCGATGTTGTGACCCCGCTGGATGATGTTAAATAAATACCGCGTCTGAATCTGAGCACCGCGAACGGGCCGGTTCAAACTCCGCAGCCCGGGGCGGTCGAAGCTGCCATCCTCCAGTCCAGCGGACGAAGCTGTTGTTGCGGGAGCTCCGGAGAACAGGTCACCAACCTGTGACCTCCGAGCTCCCGATGATGTCGTCCACTGGGCACACGTCCGAGTCCACTGGGCCCGCGGCCGAGCCTCCGAGGCTCTGAAGTTGGGTCGCCACCGACGCAACGCCACCACAGCCCCGAAGTCGGCCAGCCTCGCGTTGATAAGTCCTTGCTGGCTCTGCCTCCGGAGCCTCGAGGCCGCCGGCTCCGCCATTAGGCCTCGACGCAGACGGAGACGGGGGATATGAGAAGAAAAGGTTGCATCCCCCCGAACGAAGAGACTAAAACAAGTTTCCCCCACCCCCCCCCCCCCCCCCCACCTCACACATACACAACTAAAATTAAAAACAAAAAAAGAGAGGTGATCTTATAGAGGTGCATATGATCATGGGAGGAATTGATGGGGTGAATGGACAGAGTCTTTTACCTGGGGTAGAGGAATCAAGAACCAGAGGATATAATTTTAAGATGAAAGGGGAAAGGTCGACATGAAACATCACCTATTCGTTTTCTCGAGAAATGCTGCCTGACCCGTTGAGTTACACCAGTTTTTTGGGTCTACAAGATTTAATAGGATCCCGTGCGACAAAGTTTTCACTCAGATGGTGGTGGGTAAATAGAATGAGCTGCCAGAAACAGTGGTTGAAATCAGTATTATAACAGCATTAAAAAGATACTTGGATACGATGGATCGGAAAGGTTTAGAGGGATGTGGCCCAAACATGGGCAAATGGGGTTAATTTAGATGGGGCATCTCTTTTAGCATTGACGAGTTGAGCCACCTGGCCTGTTTCTCTGCTGTATGATGCTATGAGAATCAGCTGAAGGCTTCCCATCTGCTCCAGCTGCTTTTTTCAGCTTCCTTCCCATTTGAATGGAAGCCGTCCCTCTCAATCAGATTGATTTCCAGGCAGTGTTCCTGGTTTTTTTTCATTTCCTGATCTTAAAAACACCAATCCTGCCGAGGCAACGTAGTTCTGCCAAAAATGTGGTAGTTGCTCCTCTGCATTCTCCACTCTTTCCCCCCAACAGAACAACCATGGTTTCCTGAGAGTTTGTTTGATGAGAAAGTCAGCATGTATTTATGTCAGCAAGCATCTGGTAAAGTGTTCTTGGTCCAGTGGTTCATTTTTGCATGTCAATTCATCATATACGTTGCCAGGAAAATGATACAATTTCTAAGTAAACTATTGAAATGTATACTTTTTAAAGGGAGTTGAGTTTCTTTTCCATGACTAAGTGCGCCCTTTGACAGCATACTTCAAGAATGCTGAATATCAAACTGTTTTATGTTCTCCACGCCGTGACTTGACATGACAGAACTTGCATGAATTAATGTGAGATTTTCTTTGCAGCTGATGTGAAATTTTCCAACAGTCATGTTGATTTAATGGGAAAGAGGAAACGCACTTTGAAACAAAGCCGAGAGAAATCCACCCTCAGCATGACGGCAAAGTCTACAGGGTCCTCCACTGAAAATCAAGGGGAAGATACTGAGACCAACCTGTCAGAGCGCACCACAGTGCGTGAGAAAGCCTTGTCAGACATGCTCACACTGCGGGTAAGATGCTACCAATCCTGTAACTGTAATTGGATACAGCAGTAGGAGATGCTTCTGTCGCACACTGTGTCCAGTTCAAAGCCGATGCACAAATATTGGATGTGATATATTAAATAAATAAAGACAGTGGAATTTTGTTGCAAATATTATAAGCAGTTTGTCTAGTTAAAGAAAATAAGCTGAAGGAACTATTTTATCTCTGAATTATTCTCCAGTCATAAACAGAACATAATTGTTCAGAATTCTTCTTGTCTGCGAGAAGACACACATTAGCCCTTTAGGAAATTACACAATTGGGCCATTAAATACTTTTCACTAGAATCAAGTCAAGAGTATTTTATTGTCATATTTCCCAGATAGAACAATGAAATTCTTACTTGCTGCAGCACAACAGAATATGTAAACATAGTACACTGTAAACAATGTTATAAGTGAGAGAGACATTTCTTTTTAGTGTGTGTGTGTATATACACATACTCACAAGTACACATACATATCTGTTTTTAAAGTCAAATGCCTTGACGTTTATGGATCTAGTGAAATTTAATACAGCACAAATAATGTATAAAGCAAGAAATAATTTACTACCAGGTAATATACAAAATATGTTATTTAACAGGGAGGGTTGTTATAATTTGAGAGGAAAGTTTAATTTAAAGAAACTTTGTGTTCGTGCAACTATGAAGAGTATGTGTATCTCAATCTGTGGGGTGAAATTGTGGAGTGATTTGGATGTGGAACTCAAGCAAAGCACAAACATTACTCAGTTTAAGAAGAAGCGCAAAAAAAATATTTTCCAGAGGTATAAGAACGAGGACAAAGGACAAACGACATTTATTATCACATACACCAATTGGTGTAGTGAAATTTGACTTGCCATTGCAGCAAACAATAAAGATAAGACACAACATCAAAGAATTTAAACATAAAAACATCTCCCCACAATGGTTCCCACTATGGGGGATGGCATCAAAAGTACAGACCCGTCCCCTGTTCACCCATAGTCGGGCCTATTGAGGCCTCTGCAGTCGCCGCTACGGCAGCCCGATGCTTCAGGCCCTCCCGCCGGATGATGAAGCTCTGGCGTCGGGTGAACCCTCCTCAGCGGCTTGGAATGTCTGGAACGGCCGCCTCCTCCCCAGAGACCGTGGCCCCCCTCGCTGCCCCCCCCTTCACACCCCCTCTTCACCCCCCTCTCTGCCCCCCCTCTATGCCCCTCCCCCTCTCTGCCCCTTCCACTCTCTGCCCCTCCGCCCCCCCCTTCTCTGCCCCCCCCCTTCTCTGCCCCCCCCATCTCTGCCCCCCCCTCTCTGCCCCCCCCCTCTCTGCCCCCCCCTCTCTACCCCCCCCCCCCTCACTGCCCCCTCCCTCCTCTCTGCCCCCCTCTCTGCCCCCCCCCAACTGCATTTGAATTTGGTGGACTTGCACCCTGCTTTAAATGGAATTTCAAGGAATAGCCGTGAGTCAACTGCCAGCCCGCCAGTCGTGAGTGAGCTGCCAGCACATCAGGCTTGAGTGACTGAGCTGCCACCCCAAGAATCCATTTGGCCCACAATATTCATACCAGCCCTCTGGAAACCAGTCCCTTCAGCCCACAACACCCATACTAGCGCTCCAGAAAGCCCCCCCCCTCTCTGTCCCCCCTCTCTGCCTCCCCCCTCTTTGCCCCCCCCCCTCTCTGCCCCCCCCTCTCTGCCACCCCCCCTCTTTGCCCCCCCCTCTCTGCCCCATCTCTGCCCCCCTCTCTGCCTCCCCCTGTCTGCCCCCTCTCCCTCTCTGCCCCCCCCACTCTCTGCCCCCCCCCCCTCTCTGCCCCCTCTGCCACACCCCCACTGGCTACCAATATTGGAATTGGTGGAGAGGTGGAATATTGCATTGGGGGACAAGCCCTCCCGTGTGAACATGGGACCCAGGTATATATATATATACACCTTTTTGTTTCTATAATTGTGCTGTGGAGTGAACGTTAAATGAGCAATTGAGACGTTCAGATTCCAGATTCTTTCTTCCCATGTGTTCAGTTCCTTGATCTCAAGTAAGGGGAAAAACCTTGCTGATGGGTGACAATTATCATTATGACATTAGATTAGTGATCAAGATTATTGCTGCTGATTCCAATCAGTGATCCAAGCATCTGTATACCTGAGTGAGCAGCAGTAGGTTATTCTGTGATGTTCTCCACACAATCACAGCCACCAACACCAGTGCCCCACAAGGATGGTTCTCAGCCCCTTACTATACCCCCTTCTATGGGACTCTGCAGCCAAATTATGCTCAGTTGTTTCTCCATTTACAAGTTTGTAGTGACACCACTGCTTTGGGCCTGTTCTCAAAAAATGACAAGATGGTGTACAGGAAGGCAATAGAGATCTTAGTAGCTTAATGGTTTCAAGACTACAACCTCTCCTTCTATGTAAACAAGATGAGGAAGCTTGGTATTGACTTCAGGAATTAGGGAGGAATACATGCCCCAGTCTGAGGTAGAGTTGGTCAAGAGCTACAAGTTGCAGGGTGTAAATATCAGTCAAGAAAGCACAGCAAATCTCTATATACTCAGAAGACTAAGCAAATTTGGCATGTCTCCAGTGACTCTTATTAATCTCCATATGCACCACGAAAGGCATCCTATCACGATGCATCACAACTTGGTTTGGCAATTGCTCTGCCATAACAGCAACAAAATCCAGAAAGTTGTGGACGGAGCCCAGTCCGCTCATCACACAAACCAACCTCCCCTCCCCCATCAACTCCATCCACACTACACGCTACCTTGGGAAAGCAGCCAATGTAATCAAGGACTACTTAGACCAAAGTCATTCCCTCTTCTTCCTTCTCCCGTTAGGCGGAAGATACAAAAGCTTGTAAGCACGTACCAACAGATTGAGGAACAGCTTCTTCCCTGCTCTTATCAGACTACCAAATAGACCTCTCATAAGCTAAGGGTATTGTCGAAACTCCCAATATACCTCGTTGCACTCTGGTTATTTTTCTCTTGCATGCTCTGATGTATTTGTGTCTGGCTTGGTGTACTCGCGTATGATTTGGCAACAGTCATTGATGCCTCTCAGCATCAGTTTATGAACTTTAGAGTTGGCTTGCTGCTGTGATATATCTAGCCCTATCTCTTCTTCCCGTTGTACAGCTAGTGCCCCTGACATCTGCTACTCTATATGAGCCACCATACCCTCCCTCATCACTGCCATGGGCTGTCAAAATGCCATGCTTGATTTCCAAATTCTGCACAAAAAATGTAATCACTACATTTATTTGCAGAAAACACAAAATGTCCCCACCTCCCCCATTTAGCATCACCATCCAACCCCTATCATAGCCTATGTGTGCATTTTCCTATTCTAGCAGGAAAACGATATGTAACTGTAGATCAGAGGCACTAATCACACCGACATCTCTTGGAGTCTTTCTGAAAGACTGCATTGAACTGAAAGATTTCTCATTATTGGCAGACCTTTTCCAGAGGTGAGCAAATTGTCTATCTTACTGTTGAATCTGTTCTGGTTCAAATGTGGACCCTGCAGAAATAGAAACTGCTTTGCAATAATGTTGCTCCTGCAGACCTACCATCAAAATTGTATGTAATCTTGAGTGTATCAGCCACTCACAAATGATGGGCTAGGTCATATCCAAACATGATGCCAATGTGGACATATATATTTTGTTCACTGGGTCCATGATGCTGCTGACTTCAAGCAGGAGGCAAGTATATTTTGAGTATAAAAGTGATGGTGACATTTACAGTATGTAGAGATATGGAACTGCAGATGTTAGAATCCTGAGCAAAGCATAAAGTGCTGGAGGAACTCAGTGGGTCAGGCAACATCTGAAGAGGAAAAGGCTGGATGATGTTTCAGGTCTGGACCCTTCTTCGGACATTTACGTGTCTGGCCTTGCTGTGTTTGACCAAATGAGTATATTTCACTGAGCAACACGACCCTTACTAGGTCATCACGAGACCACTCTTTAATAATCAGGACCGAAGTAAACATACTCTTCTGGTCTGTCTTGTTGCTATTTGTTTGGTGTTTCTTTATCTCCTTGAATGCAAACTAGGCAATTTCTTCTGCTTTCTGACATTTACCAAGGATGTTGGATATTTGCAATGGTGTAATTATTTGAGCTAGATCCTGAGATTCCAACGTTGTTGCCTGGGAGATATTTGCTTGCAGTTGTAGCCATTATGATTCACACCTATTGAAGATTTGACTTTGGTGTATCCGGAGGAGGATGTGCCAGTTTGTTCAGCAGTGGATAGGTTAGTACTGGCTGAAGAAGTCGGCATTGGGATGATTGTCAGTCGAAGGGCACTAATCATGGGTGGATTTGTAGAGTTGGAGGAACAGCATTATACTTCACATGGACAGTTGGAGGTAGATTGTATACAAAGGGAATAGTGCATAGCTTCTGAGCTATTGTATACATCTGGATGATTTTCTGTTGAGGATAATTCTGGATCGACATTGCTAATTGATCTGTTGGCAGGATGATGAAATAATAGGTTAGCAAGATCCTGGAGAGTGCCTTCAAGGAACCTAAGGCTAATGCAAATGTTTCTGTCTTGGTTCTTGGTTCTTGGTTACTTGGTCCTCCAAAATATTCCAACTGGAATTTAAACTGGAGGTGGTGAAGGGAGGGATTAAGCCAGAAAGGGTTATTGGGAAGAAAGTGCTACTTTAAATTTAGTTGCATCTGGTTGGTGGAGATTATTCCATGCTTTAATTGTGCGTGGGAAGAACGAATTGCTGTACACATCTGTCTTTGTAGCTGGGATCACAAATTGGATCGAATGCCCTCGTCTGCTCCTAATTGGTTTGGGGTTGGTGTAGGTCTTGTGATCTATGTCTAGCTGACCATTTAACATTTTGTAAAAACAGGTCAAACGGTGAGCTTCACGTCTGTCTTGGAGAGGGTTCCACCCCAGAGAATTCAGAAGTTTGGTGACACTCGCTTCTCTCTCATAGGTATTAGTAACAAATCGAGCGGCCTGTCTTTGGACACGTTCGATGGATGAAATGTTTTTATCTGTGTATGGGTCCCAAGCTGCAACTGCGTAGTCCAAATGAGGTCTAACGAGGGTGAAATACAGCTTCTCCTTGACAGAAGCTGAACAATGATGAAAGTTGCGCCTCAGGAAGTTTAGGACACCTGTTGCTTTCACTGTTGCATGATGAGTCTGACCATTCCAACGCAGATCATTCTGCAATTTGATGCCAAGATACTTGGTTTGTTTGGATTCTTCAAGGGCGACACCAAGTATGTTGTAGGATGTGACGCCTGGATTCCTCTTTCTGGTGACATGCATGGTTTCACATTTGGAAGGGTTGAACTGCATGCCCCATTGTTGTGACCACTCGACCATAGTATCGAGATCCTTTTGGAGAGCATCTTCATCATCAGTTGACTTAATTGGACGGTACAGCAAACAATCATCAGCGAATAGTCTGGTCGTACTTGCGACTTTTTCATGGAGCCTGGGTTAAGGTTAAGAACAAGCCCTATAGCTTAACTTATGTTGCTCAAATGCAGGGCAACTTGCGTGGCTGCATTGAATTTTCCCACTTTGACTATAGATTGCATGTTGTTCATCAGCTCAAGTTTGACCAGCCTCAGCATTGCCCTTCAATATCATTTTCTGACTAACTACTGGAGACTTCTCAGTGATCTTTCCAATAGCATGCATGACTTCTTCTGACCCATTCATGACCTCGGGCAGAATTCCCTTCACCTCATGCACACTAACTTTTCCCAGTTGCATTTTCAGTGCCTGTTATAAAGAGAAACTGAGACATGCAATACTTGACCAATTCCACATATGCTTCTCCTCAATTGCTCTGCTGTGTTTATTTCTTATTTCTATGTAAATGGAATTGCACTCTTGATATTTATTCCCCAGCATCAACTTCTTGCCAGGCCCCCAATCATATCCCTTGGATAGACACAAAATGCTGGAGGAACTCAGTGGGTCAGGTAGCATCTTGGAGAAAAGGAATAGTTGATGTTTCGGGTTGAGACCCTTCATCAGTCTGATGACCCACTGAGTTACTCCAGCATTTTGTGTCTATCTTCAGTGTAAACCAGCATCTGTAGTTCCTTCGTGCACATATCCCTTAGGTTTGTTAACAGAGCCTTTTATGTTCTTATAATTTGTTTATATGTTGATGGTGGCTCCGATGTTTGTGGTCAGTTGTGAAGAGCTGGTACTTGCCCTGTGGCCTATCTCATCAGTTCTAGGGGCTCTGAGCATCCAGCAACAGTAGTATCATCAAAGAGGCTAACCATGCAATCACTGAAGAATTCACAAAGGCAACAAACGAGGCTGTAAAAGCTGCAATGTTTACCAAATTTTAAAATATTTTATACAGTATGAAATAATGATTAGAACATCAGCTGATGGTACAAGTGATTAGCAAATTCTAAGACATGTAAATAAACATTCTATTTGAGAAATATTTAACTGAAGGAATAATACTCATGTTAATAGAACCAGGGAGGTTCCACTTCATACAACTAAATGCAACTTTCTGCATTTTGATGAAATTATACTGTAGCTTCTAAATAATTTTGGTTCTGGTAAGTCCACTGACCTGCAGATTTTAATGCGAAAGACTGCAATAAAAACCATGAGAAGGAAGATGTAATTGAAAGTGATTCTTGCATGCTTGCACTCCATTATTTGCTGTTAGATTCCTACAGCTTCATTTTCATTTCTTTCCACAAGCACAATATCCTTGAAGGAATTTTTAGTAAAGCGGAACCCAGGGTATCACTTTCCCTTCCCCCATCTTGCAAACTGCCTAGTTTCCCCTGGAGCCATCAGGAACTGAATGGCTGTGATCTCCTGCAGCAAAGGCAACACACAAAACCAATAGGGATTCTTTCAACATAAACATGTCTGGTCTCAGGGCTATCATCAGAAACCAAACATCATTTTGACTTAGTGGCGAGCAAGTGAACAGTAATATTTTTTATCTGCTTTCCCTGTAGACTCCAAAGGAGCAGAATTACTCTTTTGGGATATACAATGAAAGCTTAGTCCTTGTCAGCTACAGAAATCTCTGCAGACCGGATCACTGCTGGTTATTGGTAACTGAATCCAGAATGCCTAATGTTGCACAGCTTCTTGGTGATGTTCTGCCTGAATTGAGTTTAGGTGACAGATAAAATTCTCTTGATTACTGGACCAGCAAGGGTACGTTAAATTCGCATCAATGTTCACTTCCAAAAGCGGCATGAATCAATTTTAGTTTCATCGTATATTTACAACCTACGGCAATAAAACGATGCTGTAATATTTTTAGAAGCTTTTAGTTTTAATATTTCAAGATTTTGAATATAATTTGAGTTTGAGCGTTCATAGTTTTCACTTCCTAATACCAAATGTTTAGTGAGACAAATTTTGATTATTAGTTTCCTCCTTTAAAAAAATAGATTTAGTGGGCACAAATGACAGATTTCCAGTTCCACTTTTAATCAGTGGTGCTTCTCCCTAATTGCTTCATGCTCACCTTTTGAATTTTGCCTAATTAGTAACTCACTGCGTGCTATCAAGTTTCATAATGCTCTTAACTATACCAGTCATAAACTGTTATAAAATGTTAGCTATCGAAGATTTGAGTGCAATTTGGAAGTCCTATTATAAACCCTTGGCCTTTGCGCCATTGATCCCACAAAAGTCAATCATCTTTCACACAAAAGGGGATTCAGATTGTTATTTGCTCTCATAATCAGGCCTCCTTGAGGAAATGTAGCGTCCTCATTAATTATTGTCATCTCTGAACCTGAGTTTGATTCTCCTTGATGCCTCAAGATTTTATACTTCAATAAGATCACTCCTCAGTGTCCTACACTGCAAGGAGTGAAATCCTAACCTGCCCAATCTCTACAACTTGGGCCCTGACTACATCCTTGTAAATCTTATCTGCACTCTTTTCAGCTTAATGGCATCTTAACACAAATGTTGAAGTACAGTTTCGCCAATGGCTTGTACAACTGCAAAGTAACATCCCAACTCTGTACTCAAATCCCTAACTAATGAAGGCCAGAGGCCTCCTAGACCTCCCCTTAACCCTTTGATGCTACTTTCAGAGAATTACTGTATTTCCCGGCAATTAATACGCTATTTTTTACCCTAAAATAAGGACCAAAAATGTGCCTGCGTCTTGGACGCCGAAGGTTAGATTGTTAGCCAAGAAAGATAGACTTGGCTATCCCTCAGTAGAGCGGCTGTAAAAGGACAGCAATGCTGACGGGAGAATTCCTTCCACAGCGTGTGAAGAGTCTGGCCGGGGTCAGCACGGCTGGGCCGCCAGGGGTAAAGTTACGAGGAGGGCAGGAGCGTTGAGAAGGAGGGGGTCAGGGATCATGCCAGTAACTCACTCAGTAGCTCGGGTGGCTGCGAGCGGCCACCGGGACCGGACAGCAGAACTGCAGCTAGGCACGGGGCTTGCAGGCGACCTGGGAACTGCAGCTAGTCCCGGGGTTCACAGGCGATCTGGAAACTACAGCCAGTCCCGGGGCTCGGAGGCGACCTGGGAACTACAGAAAACTAATTGAAAAACACGTGAAAACTATATTATTAGTATGTATTATTACTAATTTATGTATTATTAGTATGCATTATTACTAATTACTAATTTAGTTAGTATGTATTATTACCTCCATTTATTAACTATGCTAATAGATGTGGCCTGCCATGCTCACAAACATGGGTCCTGGTCCCTATGCAAAAAAGATTGCCGACCCCTGGACTAAACCAAACCCTTGATCCTGTCCCGACAGCCTTTTTTTTCCAAATTTAGCAACTCAAAATGGGGGTGCTTCTTCGACGCAGGTGCGTCTTCATTGCCGGGAGATACGGTAGTTAATATAAATAACATACAATAATGGGCCCAGCACCAATCCCTGAGGTCCACCACAGTCCAAAAAAACCCTTCCATCATCACCATCAAGCCAGTTATATATACCCAATTGTCCATTTCTCCCTGAATTCCAAGTAATGTAACTTCCAGAGTAGCCTACCATATGGAATCTTATCCAAACCCTTGCTGAAGTCCATAAACACTGTCTACTACCCTGCCCTCATTGACCTTCTTGATTATTTCTTCAAAAAACTCAATCAAATTTCTGTGACCTTATCCTCCGTGTACAAAACCATGCTGACTATTCCTAATCAAGCCCTGACTTTCCAAATGCATGTATATCTTATCCCTGTAAATAGATACAAAAAGCAGGAGTAACTCAGCGGGTCAGACAGCATCTCTGGAGAAAAGAAATAGGTGACGTTATGGGTCAAGACCCTTCTTCAGACTGAGAGTTGGGGGTAAGGGAAACGTGAGATATAGATGGTGATATAGGGAGATATGTTACTTGTCACTGACCCACTGAGTCACTCTAGCTTTGTGTCTATCTTTGTTTTAAACCAGCATCTACAGTTCATTCCTACACATTTCAGCTAATCCCATGAATCCTATCCAGTAACTTACCTGCCCCAGATGTTGTGCTTAGAAGTCTATAGTTCCCAGGTTTTTCTTTGGAGCCTTTCTTAACTAAAGATGCAACATTAGCCACCAATCAATTTGCCAGCACCTCCCCCTTGGCTAAGGATGATGCATGTATCTCATTCAGGGCTCGTGTATTTTCTTCGCTAGATTTACAGTGTTCTTGAATGTACCTGATCAGGATTGGAAGATTTATTTGCCTTTATGCATTTTCAGACATCCAACACCTACTCTGGTGTAATGTAGGTGACCCTCAAGCCATCCCAGTAAAAACCTTCCTGAGTTCCCTAGTCTTTATGGTAAAAAACAGAGGAGAAATATTTAAAGATAGACTCAAAATGCTGGAGTAACTCGGTGGGTCAGTCAGCATCTGTGGAGAAATATTCACATGGACTCCACTTTAGAATAACAGCACATCTCAGTTTTGATGGAGTTCTCCTGTACTAAACTGGGAATTGCCATTTGGATACAAGACCCCGATGATTTCAATAAGAGCAATTCAAAGCCTGGACACAATCAGATTCTGCATTGAGACATGGACTTCTATGTTTGTATAGAATTACTGGAAAATGCAGTACTCTAATGTTTTAAATTAATTGTGTTTTGGTTAACATTAATGGTTTAGTAAATTTAATTGCAAAAAAAACAAAAACTTTTAAACACCTACTAGACTAAGTGGGACCCGTTGGGTCCCAGCTTCACATGGAAGGACTGGTCCCCCAACACAATATTCCACCTCTCCACCAATTAAAATATTGCTGGCCAGTGCGGGGGGCGGGCTTTCTGGTGCGCTAGCATGGTTTTGTGCGCTGAACGGACTGGTTTCCAGAGGGCCAGTATGGATATTGTGGGCTGAATGGATTCTTGGGCTGGCAGTTCAGTCACTGAGACCACTCACACTCACACACCATATATATGGCAGTAAACTTTCTTGAATACTCACACGGCTGAGCAAGGCTTCTCCACATTGGGGCTTCCGCTGTCAGCGGCACTTCCGCAATCAGTATGACCTCTGCACTTACCAGAAATTACGCAATCAGTGCGACCTCTGCACTCACCGGAAATTACGCAATCAGCGCGACCTGTCCACTAAGCGGAAGTCACGAAATGAGCGGGACTTTTGAACCAAACCCAGTCGAGCCTAATAAAGCATTTATTCCTTCCAAACACAGTTGGACCTAATAAAGCACTGCAGTTTCAAGCACAGGCAGGCCAGCAGGCCAAACAACTCATGGCATGGTCATTAAGGGCTAACAAATCATTTATTGCAAGTACATTGCAGACTCACATTTCAGTTGATTCACAGATTAGAACGAGAGTCGTGGCCTCGGTCACGATCTTGCAGAGTGACTGAGTCACATCCAGGCATCCAGGGTTTTATAGTCCTGCCCCCCGCTCCAAGGGACATTACCTTAATCGCGGTGATTGACAAGCGAGAGGATCTCAAGGTTTTTTAAACACTCATAACTTTTTTATTTTTAATCGATGGGAAAAATCCTTGGGGCTGCCTCAGCGGAGGGGGACTGTGAGTAGGATGGCCAAAAATCATAGCGATATATGGTAGTGTTTTTTTCTAAAATCAATATACAGCGCAAACAGGAAGTGGTCAAGATGAGACTTTTAATTATATAGATGTTGGGGAGATTTAAAACATCGTGCTAGTCCTGCTTTAAAAAGTACAAGTACAGCATTTGCAACTGGCATAGTCTCACTCTCAGCTAGCCTGCTATCAAAGATATTCAGTATGGTTTCAGAGTGAAGTCCTCCTCATTAGTCTGTTGTTGTTGCGCAGACCAGACAAGAATAGGTGGAGGAGACTGTGGATGGCAATTCCAAGCGGGGGCACTGGCTAGCAACATTTAGATACACAGATACATAGACAAAAGGTGCAGGATCAAGCCATTTGGCCATTCGAGCCAGCAACGCCATTCAATGTGATCATGGCTGATCATCCACAATCAGTACCCCGTTCCTGCCTTTTCCCCATATCCCTTGATTCTGCTAGCCCTAAGAGCACTATCTAAATCTCTTTTGAATGCATCCAATGAATCGGCCTCCACTGCCTCTCTGTGTGAAAAAGTTTTTTTCTCATCTCAGTTCTAAATGGCCTACTCCTTATTCCTAAACTGTGGGCTCCCCCAGCATTGGAAACATGTTTCCTGCATCTAGCGTGTCCAATCCCTTAATAATTTTATGTTTCTATGATCCCCTCTGATCCTTCTAAATTCCAGTGAATACAAGCCCAGTCGCTCCATTCTTTCATCGTTTGACAGTCCCGCCATCCTGGGAATTAACCTCGTGAACCTACACTGCACTCCCCCAATAGCAAGAATGTCCTCCTGCACTTGCCACCAAAGTGGATAACCTCACATTTGATCAATGAACTAAGTAATATTTTTAATTAAAAAGACCATTTGAAGAAACTTGCAGATAATAGCTGAGCAAATGCAAAACATAATTAAATCAAATAATATCTCTTTTTCTTGCCATTATTCATAAAACAAATGCAAACATATGAAAATAAACATATGAAAATAAACATATTCAAATGCAAACATATTCACATCCACTATTGGCGGTTATTAGTCCTATATTACTTTGTAATGGAGTTTACATTTAACAAAAGCAAATCATATTACGTTTTAGCTACTAAACAAACTTCACACCATTCTGGGAATTTTTGAGAATGAAGAAGAAACTGATAAGTGTGTATTTTGTTGATGCAGATTACATTACATACATACTTTGCAAAGATATATTTTTGTTAGAGAGGCTAGATCAGGTGATTAAATTAAATGGGTGAATGCAATGTGTGTTGTTGATTAATGCAATGGAAACATATCAGCATACCAAATAATATTGCTTTGTAGCAACTAAAGATAATTTCCGAGAATCAAGAAGAAATTGAATAGGGTACAGTATTAATTTCTTCACATCTTGTAGATGCAGATCACGTAAGATAACTGAAGCCACATTTCTGCGACGATATATGTTGGTAGGGAAGGCAGTGAGGTCATTAAATTAAATAAATCAATGAAATGGCTGTTGTTCATGAATACATTTGAATCATATTAGTTCAGCTATTACAAAAATCGATCAGGGCTTGATGAAATTGCAAATTCATGTACATTACTGGACAGCAATTTAAGCTATACTATTAGTTGGCATTCCCGAGAAGCTGCTTTCACTGTTTGCTTTCTTGGCCACCATTGGCATGCATGACATGTAATCTTTTGGGTTGCATGGCAACTTTAAAACTGGTCTCTAAGAGACATGAAAGCTGCCTCGTATGACTCTTTCTATGATTTATTTCCTTCTTTATAAGTGAAGAAGTATCGAGCTTTTATTTTGCACAGAAGTGACATCATTTTGGTAGAAAATCGGTTTCTGGAATGTGGTGCGAAGAAATCCAGTAGAAGCTTTGAGCAGTGTGTTCAGTCTGCAGTGTGCTGCGTTATTTTCTTTAAGATGAAGAATTATTGGTCACCAATCGAGACAGTACAAATCTTGTACTCTAAGTGCATATTTTCATTGGTTTAAATCAGCAGGTCAGGCAGCATCTCTGGATAACATGGATAGGCATCTTCTTCAGACTGACTGTAGTAGGAGGGAGAAAGCTGGAATAGAGGTAGTGGGTGACAAAGCCTGGCAAGTGATAGGTGTATACAACTGAGGGTGGAGGGGGTTAAATGGTGGACTGGTGGACAAAGGCTAGAGATGAAAAAGAATCAAAAAAGGTGCCAGATAAACAGAGAGGTGGAGTGACATGTAAAACCAGAGGGAAGGATATAGGTGGAATAACATTGGGAAGGGGAGTGGGATTGAAAGGGTGAGATAGTAGAAGAAATGTGTGTATACCAGGGTGGGGGTTGGGCACAGGGAAGAGAAGGGGGGGGGTAATTAAAATTGTTCCTCCAGTTTGCTCATGGTCTCACTCTGGCAATGAGGGAGGTACATGACAGAAAGGAGGATATGGGAGAAGAAAGAGAAGTTAAAATGGTTAGTAACCAGGAGATCCAGAAGGCCTTGGTGGACTGAGAGCAAGTGATCAGCGAAGCAGTCATCTGATCTATGGTCAGTCTAGCTGATGTATAGGAGGCAACATTGGGAGCACTACATGCAGTGGATAAAGTGAGAGGAGGAGCATGTTAACCTCTGTCTCACCTGGATGGAGTCCTGGACTCCCTGGATGAGCAGTGAGGGAGGAAGCGTAGGGGAAGGTGTTGCATCATCTGCAGTTGCAGGGGGAGGAACCTGGGGAGGTGGTAGCTTGGGTGGAAAGGGATTTGTGAACCAAAGGGTTGTGAAGAGAGTGGTGTCTACGGAAAACAGAAAGGGGTGGGGATGGGAAGATTTGATTGGTGGTGGGATCACATTAAATCTCAGTCATAATCCTGTAAACCATTATTTGTGATCCAGCAAAAGTATCACCACATATAGACCTTTGGAATTCTAATTGCATGCAGAATTTATTTATTACAAAATCCCTTCTAGAAATGGCTTACCCTTTTAACAGTGCAATGAATGAAGTTGAGGAAAATCTGGATGTTTTCATATTGAGAAGAGCAACTACGTAGGCTCTTATGTAGTGAGGAACTGTTAGTTCAGGGAGTGGAACAATTTGCTCACTCATTGTATTCTTGGGGTATATCTGTTCGCATACAATAGTTTGGTATATTTACTGAGTTAATAATCGAGATAATTTAAATTTAGCAAATTAAATCAACTGGAATTTGGAAGAAGAAACGGTACATGCAATGATGGCTATGCAATTTTTTTAGACTAACTAGGAAAATGGACAAGGGAGAGCCAGTGGATGTAGTGTACCTGGATTTTCAGAAAACATTTGATAAGGTCCCACATAGGAGATTAGTGAGCAAAAATATGGCACATGGTATTGGCGGTAGAGTGCTGACATGGATAGAAAATTGGTTGGCAGACAGGAAACAAAGAGTAGGGACTAACGAGTACCTTTCAGAATGGCAGGCAGTGACGTGTGGAGTGCTGCAAGGCTCGGTGCTGGGACCGCAGCTATTTACAATATACATTAATGATCTAGATTAAGGGATTAAAAGTGACATTAGCAAATTTGCAGATGACACAAAGCTGGGTGGCAGTGTGAACTGTGAAGAGGATGCTATGAGGATGCAGGGTGACTTGGACAGGTTGGATGAGTGGGCAGATGCATGGCAGATGCAGTTTAATATGGATAAATGTGAGGTTATCCACTTTGGTGGCAAAAACAGGAAGGTAGATTATTGTCAAATTGGTAAAAGGGGAAGTACAACGGGATCTGGGGGTCCTTGTTCATCAGTCACTGAAAGTAAGCATGCAGGTACAGCAGGCAGTGAAGAAAGCGAATGGCATGTTGGCCTTCATAACAAGAGTTGAGTATAGGAGCAAAGAGGTCCTTCTGCAGTTGTACAGAGCCCTAGTGAGATTCTTTTGATGGAGTGCAGCGTAGGTTCACCAGGTTAATTCCCGGGATGGCGGGACTGTCATATGTTAATAGAATGGAGCGGCTGGGCTTGTATACTCTGGAATTTAGAAGGATGAGAGGATATCTTATGAAACATATAAGATTATTAAGGGTTTGGACATGCTAGAGGCAGGAAACATGTTCCTGATGTTGGGGGAGTCCAGAACCAGAGGCCACACTTTAGGAATAAGGGGTAAGACATTTAGAACAGAGATGAGAAAAAACTTTTCCACAGAATTATGAGTGTGCAATTCTCTGCCTCAGAAGGCTGTGAAGGCCGGTTCTCTGGAATCTTTCAAGAGTGATTTAGATAGAGCTCTTAAAGATAGCGGAGTCGGGGATATGGGGAGAAGGTAGGAATGGGGTTCTGATTGTGGATGATCAGCCATGATCACATTGAATGGCGGTGCTGGCTCAAAGGACCGAATAGCCTACTCCTGCACCTATTGTCTATTGTCTATTGAAATGGTCATGTAGTTATTTCAGGGAAGTAAATCCATAGACTTCATATGAAAAGAAATGTGTTGATTCATAACTTTCATCTGAAATTGCCGAGGAAGTCACTGAATTCCAGACAGTTGAGGATGGGGAATAAATGACAGTCTGCATCCCATGTATGAATTAAAGAAAATATGATATGATTCAAGGGAATGGTTCACACCCTGTATCATTTCCTTCTTTACCTCCAACATGATCAAGTATCTGGTAAATCTAAAGTGAGGGATGGAGAGAAAATAAAAATCATTCTAAAATAAAATAATTTGTATCAGAACAGAATGTTCAATGATACACTTAATTCACTTTACAGCCAATTAAGTGCTTTTAATGAAAAGCTACTGTTGTAAAGGAAATAGATAATAAAGGAATGATAAAGGATTATAATAATTGATTATAAAGGAAAGTTACTTTGGTGCCAATTTTGTTCCCTTGCAGGGGTGTCGATCAGTATTGGGGGATGATGGCAATCGAGTCAGCGGCCAAGTGTCAAATAGCAATGAATAATGGCTCCTTGAGGATCAGATAATGTATATAAAATATGTTTTAAATGATTGCTTTTCTGGTGCTTGATGGACCATTCTACAAGTTACATTGAAATGTTTCCAAATTTTCTTTATTAAATGTTATAATTAGTTTGGAATTATTAGCTGAATTTTCCATGGTCTCTTAATTTTCCTGCTGCTCTAAAATGATTGGGCTATCCGATTTCACATTGATGCATAAGCAGATGGTGTTGCATATGAAGTAATCATTCTGCTTTAAAAAAAAAATCCAGCTGAAGCTTGACTATTTAATATTATTGCTGTACAAATGATTCTGACTTTCACCTTTTCTTCATTAATTTAAGTGGATTAATTTCATGCAACAGGGTAAATAATTCTGTGGGAGTTCCCACTTATCCTGAACACACTACATTGGCGGTGACTAATTTCCCAGATGTAGAAGGAAGGGCGAGATTCATTTCCTTTCAATTAGTCTTTTTAGCTTTACTCATTGTATTAATCAGGCAGGGAACAGACTGATGCACTTGTACATGTTAACTGTGAAAGTAATCAATATTGGCTGATTGAAAAATGGCAAGTAACATTTTCTTCAACATTTGATCATAAATTTAAATATAATCATAAAATAATTTTCAAACATTCCTTTTTCTATTCTGTTTTGTTTCATATGATCTAGGCCGACCCTTCAATACATCACTAAGAGTGTGTCACAATGTTAGGTGATCATCATTTTCCTAAGTTATTAAATTAGTTGGCTAAACAGATGGGCAACTTCCCATCATATTCATATTGGAACCAATGTTCATTAGTTGTGAAAATATTTTGGAACATCCTAGAATGAAGGTATTATTCGTGTGCTTTTAGTACCACTGTCACAACAGCCAGGTAAAGAAGTAGAGGAAAGTAAAAGGAGAAACTAGAAAGATTAATTATGTAAGGACAATGAAGAAAAGGCTGACAAGGTGCAACAAGAAATGCAAATTATGCCATCAACATGTTAAAGGTAATCTTATGGAAGGTGAAGGAATGGCAAAAATAATTAGTATTTTACTTTTTGGTGAAAGAGCATATTATGGAAGACTTTGAGGAGAAATTCAACTGACTAGCCAAGGTGGCAACAAGCCAGGTAAGTTATGAAACATTTGCTGGAGCTCAGTATTCATAAAGCATTAGACCTGACAGACTAAAACATCATTTTAGAATTTGAGGATAAATAGAGGTAAAAAATTATGATCGCTAGTTTGTTAGATATTAAAAGAAATCAAGGAACATGGATTAAAGCAGTGCTGAAGTAAAAGGTAAGGCATTATCTTATTGAATACTGGAGCAGGTATGGGAGGCTAAATGCCTAATCCTGTCTTCATCTCTTAAAGCTTTGTTAATTGACTACATCTAAAGACTGGATCATCTTGTATCTCTCTTCAGAAACAAAGGAGGGAAAGATCATCCTTGTAACAGTTAACCCAACAACAATAGTGGATAAATTGTAGAATTTATAGTTAAGCAAGATTGAATCATGAATCATCAAAGGTATGGAATTATCAAGGGTTGCCTGAACAGAATTGTGAAAGACGTCTTGCCCGGCAAATTTAATTGGATCCTTGGAGAACTTGGTAAAATATTGAACGATCTGTCCTAAATTCTATTTGTATCTTAAAATTCAAGGCAAAGGACAGTTATTATGAGCATAAACCAGCCCCAGGTATTTACAAAAACAAGTTTTAGACTGGCAAAATAGTCCAATGCTCTTGTGTTCCTATTTTCACTTGTTATTGGAAATGAAACTGGGATTTCTGAAATCTGTCACAGGTGGGGAAGGGGATGCCAGACTGGGCAGGTGAATGAATAGTACAGGTGCACTCCTTCCACAATTTCTGCTAGGCTTTCATGTGTTGCTCCCGATTCCCAGAGCCATGCTGGAAGCTTCTCCATTTTGAGCATTCGTAGGTCAAAGACTCTTAGCTTTTCTGCTAGCCATGGCTGGCGTGTAGAATAACCCATCCATTTAAATGGGTGACCAAAATTGAATGAAAAGGTAAGTGCAGGTAAGGGATGCATTTATGTTTCCTTTAATTTTTAAAACTAGTTTTTAAAATTATTTATGGAGTTTGTTGAATTCTGGAGATGTTAATTAAAGTTATTATTTTTTTTAATAACTTTCAAAATTAGTGCATTTTGGAGGCACAAGAAATTGCAAGTACTGGAATCTTGAGTAAGTCACAAATTGCTGAAGGAACTCAGCGAGGCAAACAGAATCTGTGGAGGGAATGGACAGGCGACGTTTCGGGTCGGGAGCTTTCTTCAGACTGATTGGAGGGGAGAAAGCTGGGAAATGTATTTATTACTAGTCACAATTCAATAGCTGTTCATTCTATTTGAGGGTATGGACATAAGGGAATGCTGAAAGAATTGCACCCTTGTGTATGGACTTGTGCTCTGTGCAATATTTTGTTTCTAATTATTCACAACATTTCAATATTATCCAGAATGTAGTGTCTGATGGTGCATTTGTTGTAGTACTCGTGAAGCAATTTAAAACAATTTAAATTCATAATCGCACCATGGCGAGTTATGAAAGTAACTAAAATGATGTGCAAATTGCAATATTACAGAGCCCCAAATGTTTCACCCCTGCCTAGCATGTTATTTTTATTTGATTATTATTGCTCTTTGAAGAGGGCCTTGTAGTGTTGGCTGCTTCAAATGAGTCTCATGGTCATAAAATGGGAAAACATAAAAATATATGAAAGGAAAATAGCTCTGAGAATATGTTATGGTGAGAAAATCATTTATTAATGTAATGAAAATTACATCATCGGGCAGATTTTATGCATTTTTCAAATAGGAATACCTGATTTCACTTATAATATGAAACGATGATCCAGTTTACCAAAATCTGCTGGCAATAAGTACAAGTAGCAGCACAGAGAAATATATGATAAAGTATAAAAATAGGATTGGTATTTAAATGAAATAATTATTCTCACTATTTAATTTGAGTGCCTCTGCCCTATTATTTTATCCTAACACAAGTTAATCTGCATGAAGAGGGGGCTCGACCTGAAATGTCACCTATTCCTTCTCTCCAGAGATGCTGCCTGTCCCGCTGAGTTACTCCAGCATTTTATGTCTATTTTTATCTGAATTAAGGCATCCAGACTTCTACAGAACTATTATGTGGATTAAGTTGTCTTCATTTTCCCTTATTATATATGGAACAGATGTAGAAAGTTTTCAGTAGAAAGTTTTCATCGTTTCAGTACTATACTGCATCACATGCAAATCATAATGTAATTCTATTTTCTTTCCGCACTAGGAGGCACTGAAACTATACAAGCCAGATTTTATCTTTCAATCACAAAAGCGTTTGCAAGAGCTTGAAATTAAGGCAACGCAGAGGAGAGTTCAGATGCATGAATGCAGACTGCAACAAAGGAAAAGAATGGGACCTCGCGTACAAACTATACCTTTACCTAATCCATTAAAAAAACGTCAGTGCACCACACCGCATCCTCTGAGTGGTAGGTTTTTTCTCATTGCAAACCTGACTATTATATTGGAGAGAAAATGCAAAATATCTTGTGGAAATTGGATTCATTTTAATACTTTCCTCATAAGAGCAAAAATCAATTCATTCTGAGAGGTTTGCTTTTGATTTTTAAACTTTCTCAGTCTCCTTTGGGTTTTCTCCTGCAGGGTAATATGCTTCCATAAAGTTTCTGCACCACTGAATTTAAATTAGAACATTTAAATTTGATGGAAAATGTATACTAACCTCTGCCTAGTAATACACAGCTGACATCCATAATTATATTCCCTTCCAGCATGTAAAGAGGTCATTTAAGCCCTCAGAGTAATCTCATTCTCCCACCAATTTTCTCAATGCCCTTTTCTCACCACATTTCCATCAATTGTCACCTTATTTTACTACTTCCCTTCCAATCACATTAGTGACTAATTAACCCACCAAAGCACCAAGAGGTTTGAGGAAACCCATGTAATCACAAGGAGAACATGCAAACTCTGTGCATTCAGAGGTCAGGATTAAACCCAGGTTGCTGAAGATGTGTAGCAGCAGCAGCATTCTGTTGCATATCATTTATTCAATTTTGGACCTATGTCCGGGTGCCTTCAAGAGGTAGGCGAAGAATAGCAAGGACACCAATCTTTGAAATATTTTGGGAATGTTATTTCAGACACATCCAATCAAATGAAATTTGTTTTTGTCAAGTTCAAGCTTAATTAACTTGACAGTAAGTAAGTAATTAAGTAAGTAAGTAAGTAAGTAAGTAAGTAAGTAAGTAAGTAAATTTATTGGCCAAGTATTCACATACATGGAATTTGCCTTGGTGCTCCGCCCACAAGTAACAATATGACATTCAATTCAATTCAATTCAATTCAACTTTAATGTCATTGCACAAATACTGAGTATGGGTACAACGAAATGCAGTTTTGCGTCAGTCCGTAGTAGTGCAATATAGAAATTAAAAAAAAAAGAGGATACAGAATAATAAAAAATACAGAATAATTAAACAATGGGGACGGAGGGATCGGAGGAATCTATCGGCGGGACTCCAAGTTCAGCAATGCGACGGTATGATTGTAGAAGCTGTTCCTCATCCTACTGGTACGAGACCTGAGGCTCCTGTACCGCCTCCCTGATGGGAGGAGGGCAAACAGTCCATGGTTGGGGTGGGAGGGGTCTTTAATGATCTTCCCAGCCCGTTTCAGATACCGTTTTCGGTGGAGAGCATCCATGGCAGGGAGCGGGGCACCGATGATGTGCTGCGCGGTTTTCACCACCCGTTGTAGTGCCTTCCTGTCCGCAACAGTGCAGCTGCTGTACCATACCGTGAAGCAGGCGGTCAGGATGCTCTCGATGGTACACCGGTAGAAGTTGGTCAGGATATGGGGGGACAGGTGGGCTTTCTTGAGCCTCCTCAGGAAGTAAAGGCGCTGCTGTGCCTTTTTGATCAGCTTGGAGGTGTTGAGGGACCAGGACAAATCCTCCGAGATGTGTACCCCGAGGAATTTGTAGCTGGAGACGCGCTCCACCTCAGTCCCGTTTATATGGATGGGGGTATGTCTGCCCCCTCTGACCTTCCTGAAGTCGACAATAAGTTCCTTCGTCTTCTTGGAGTTGAGGACGAGGTTATTATTGGCACACCAGGTTGTCAGGTGCTGGACCTCCTCTCTGTAGGCTGACTCATCGTTGTCACTGATCAGTCCTACCACCGTGGTGTCGTCAGCAAACTTAATGATGGCGTTGGATCCGTACTTAGGGATGCAGTCGTGGGTGAAGAGGGAGTAGAGGAGAGGGCTGAGCACACAGCCCTGTGGCACGCCGGTGTTCAGTGTTATAGTGGTGGAGGTGAGGCTGTTGACCCTAACAGACTGTGGTCTGTTGGTGAGGAAATCCAGTGTCCAGTTGCAGAGGGAGGTGGAGATGCCAAGCCCGCTGAGTTTGGTGATCAAGCTGGCGGGGATGACAGTGTTAAAAGCGGAGCTGAAATCAATGAACAGCAACCTGATGTAGGAGTTGTTGTTGTCCAGGTGGGTCAGGGCAGAGTGTAGGGCCGCCGATATGGCGTCCTCTGTACACCTGTTGGCCCGGTAGGCAAACTGATGGGGGTCCAGTGTGGGGGGGAGGCTGACTTTGAGGTGAGCCAAGATCAGCCGCTCAAAGCACTTAGCAATGACAGGGGTGAGTGCCACTGGGCGGAAATCGTTGAGGCTCCCTGTGGCTGACTGTTTGGGCACTGGCACAATGGTTGATGTCTTGAGGCAAGTGGGGACAACACCCTGGGCCAGTGAGAGATTGAAAATGTCAGTAAAGACTGGGGATAGTTGTCCAGCACATGCCCTAAGCACCCGGCCAGGGATGCCATCGGGGCTGGCAGCTTTGCGCTCATTCACCTTGCTCAGTGCATCTTGTACAGCAGAGGTGGAGAGACTGAGGGGTTGTTCATTCGGGGGTGGAGCAACTTTGATGGCTGGGGTTTTGTTATCTCGGTCAAAGCGAGCATAGAAATGGTTTAGCTCGTCAGGAAGGGTGGCGTTGTCTGGGGGAGGGGTGTTAACTTTCTGGTAATCGGCAAGGGATTTGATTCCTTGCCACATGCGCCTGGGGTCAGAGTTGTTTTGGAAGTGCTCCTCAATCCGCCGTTTGTGATTGAGTTTAGCATTCCTAATTCCCATTTTCAGATTGGCCCTGGATGAGCTGTATCCCTCAGCGTTGCCAGATCTGAAAGCGGCATCGCGAGTCTTCAGTAGGAGTCTGACCTCCCTGCTCATCCACGGCTTCTGGTTAGGGAAGGTCTTTATTTCTTTGTGGGTAGTGACATTATCGGTGCAGAATTTTATATAGTCCATAACTGTTGAGGTGTATGACTTGATGTCCACTTGTGAATTGAAGGTGGACTGGGTAGCAAACAGACTCCAGTCAACTGTAACATACAGTTACGAATGACACAAAACACTAAACATTAATAATAATAAACCATTAATGATAAAACACCATTGATCAAGCATGTGAACCAACAAAATACCAGATCAAAGGGAGGCTACAGATTTTTGGCTGTTGAGTAGAGCAACTGGCTGTGGCAGACATAAAAACAGGAGTCGCCTTCTAGAGGGAAGTGATTCAAAGAGTTTGTGGCCAGGGTGAGAGGGGTCAGAGATGATCTTGCTCACTCACTTCCTGGCTCTTGCAGTGTACAGTTCATCAATGGAGGGAAGGTTGCAGCCAATAACTAATTGCAATAAATAATTACTGAAGGTATTGCTGACAGATAGCAGATAATAGAAACCAATGATCCTTCCTGCTCGTGTTGGAACAAAATAGAGTGGCCACATGGAGTTGGTGTTGAAAGTAACAGGCGATATATTTAAACTGGTGCATTACCGGGAGGCCAGGCAGCTAAAGCTGACTTCCCAAGTGTGACTTTGGCGCCGTTTTTATATTCTTAGTTGACAAGATTACACAGAAACTAGAGCAACAGTAAAACTAAGTCTTGCTTACAGAATAAAATGATTATCCACAAGTCTAACTTCGTTGACAGGAGATCCAATTTTCTGTTACAACAATGGGTGCAGACTATAACATAATCAATGAAGTTCCTGAAACGTGGCTTTTGTTTTTGTCTCATGTCTCTACTTTGAGGCTTTGTCTGCAGTTCCCTGTCACCTCATTAGCACAATCCATATCTCTATTTATTTATTATCCCTCACTCTTCTTTCCCCTACAACAGTATGTATGCAGTTTGGTGCAATGCAATATAATATTATATGTCCTTGCACTGTCACTGTGGATTGCCACATTCTGGGCATTTGCATTTCACAAATTAAGAAATATCAATCGCATTATTGTTTCCATGGATGACCTTCCTATAAATTCGTTGCATTCTCTACTGTTAAAGAGTGATAAAAAATGAGGTGAACTTTAAGGTATCCTGCATATTTGCATGAGGGGGAGGGGGAAAGCCATTTGTTAGAAGGAAGAGATGGCATCAAATTATAATAGTAGCAAATGTGCATCACTGGAGAGCACAATGTGCACAATGAACTCTAGCATTCAATGTGGATCTCAGAAAGCGATCTTGCCTTGCCAGATGCAAACATATCTTCCCGAGGCTTTGACAGAGGTAGGAAACAAATTGATCACACACATTTTGTATTTTTTCAAAGTTGAAACATGTTACATTGGAATCTTTATACTTTCACATTTTGACTGCAACACCTCATTCATTGCAATCTAACATAAACTATCAATGCTCATGCTGCACAATGGACATTTCATAGAATTACCACAATATAAAGTATTGGACAAGGTCATTTAACCTAATCAGTATAGGCTGCTGCATATGCTTCACTTGAACTTCTACCCATTCTTCTTTGTCTAATGGCCCTGTCTCACGGTGCGAGTCCACCCATGAGTGATCCCGAGTTTAAAACAAATCAAACTCGTGGTAATCACGTAGCATTAACATAGCGGGAACGTCGGAACTCGTGGACGCAGCTTAGCAACTCGTAACGCTAATGGCAGGTACTCGGGAAACTTGTTAACTCGTGAAAATCTTTCAACATGATGAAAGATTTCCACGAGTCAAATTTACTCTTGAAGTAAAGATTTTAAACTTTTAAACTCGTTGTAAGAACATAGTAGCCCGTGAGTTTACCGTAGTGACTCGTGAGTCTACCGTGGGCACTCTTTAACTCAGCGGAACAGAAGGATTGAAGGAACGGGTGACGGGATGACGTTTCCAAAATTCTGCTGCGTTTTTGTATTACTCCAGCACTGTGTGTTCACTTTTTGTCAACCAGCATCTGCCCTTTCTTGTGTATGAGATTATTTGCATCCGTGGCAATTGATTGTCGTTCGCTCCAGTTTCCTAGGGGTTCGGGACAGGACTGGAGTTGGGAGGGAAAGGTGGGGTGGAGGGGAGGGGAGTGGGGGGAGGTTGGGGGGGGGGGGTTAGTATGGGAGACAAGTATAGGAGATGTGTACTGACTGTGTGGGCAGACACTTTGGTAGTGATTGCCCATGGGGTTCACAGTCGAGGACTTCATAATGCAGAGAGCAGTATAAATTGTTGCCGCAAAAAAAGATTTTGTGTGGATCTCGTATATCTGGGTATTGAAGGCGCTTCTGGTCTGTAGTGTGCAATAGTCACCAAAATAAACTGCATCTTTAGAAAGGAAAATTACAAGGGCCTGTTTCCGCGCTGTATCTGTAAAACTAAAAACTAAACAGGGAGTATGAAGAACAGTGGGGAAATAGGCCCAGAAATTTCAGTAGTGTGAAGAAGGGTCTGGACCCAAAACGTGGGAGACAATAAATAGGAAGAGCGGCGTGCTTTGTAACTTTGTCAGCGCCGTAGGTGACTGCTATTCGTATACATTGTGTATGCAAGCAAATAATTTCACCGTGCCACGTCACATGTGACAATAAATTATTCCTATTCCTATTCCTACTCCTTTTCTCCAGAGATGCTGCCTGAGTTACTCCGGCTTTTTGTGTCTACCTTCAGTGTAAACCGGCCTCTGCAGTTCTTTCCCACACAGCTTCCATACACGACCGGCTAGAGCACAGGGGCCATTTTGGGATGGGATGAAAGCGTTTGTCTTCCCAGGTAATGGGAAGTGCGGCTCATCCATCACTGGGTTTCCAGCCTCCCAGTATTCCCAACTTGAGATACCGGTGCCAAGGCAGTTAACATAATTATACCTGATATATTCTTATATCTTCCAGAGACACGCAGTTACAATCAAATGACAAGTTCAAATCCCACCAGGGCGGTGATGGGATGTAAATTGTTATTGGTAATGGTGTCAACAAAGCTATGACAGATCACTGTAAAAACATCTGGTTTCTCTTGCTTCTGAGTGCAGGAATCTGACATCCTTGCCCGGTGTGATACACGTGCAACTCCTGGTCGCCCGTAACGTGACCAACTCTGAAATGGGCGAGCAAGCCATTCGGTCAAGGACATTGGCCTTGTCAATAACAGCCAGATCCCAATATATGAATAAATAAAAAAAATTGCCAAACACAAAAATGTTGGAGGTCTTCCAGCATTTTATTATTTATTTGTTCGAGATTCCATCACCTGCAATCTCTTGCTTCTCAATGTCACTAAGTTAGGTGGCGCGGCGGCACAGTGGTAGAGTTGCTGCCCCACAGCGCCTGAGCCCGGGTTTGATCCTGACTTATGACTTTGCCATCAGCCAGGCATGTGCTGGAGCTGTATCAGGCTGGGGTGACTGTAGGGCTCTGAAAACTTTGTTTCCCAGGGCTGGGAAAGGGGTGTGAAAGGGATGGTTTCCGGGCAGATCTGCCCAATCAGCAATGTTTTGAGCCGCTGCTTTTTATACAGTTAAGTCGTGACGGTGGAACGGCTGCTCTGACGGACATACTGGGTGAGTAGAGAGACACACACTGCTATCCCTCTGGTCTACGGACCTTGCTATCAGGGGAAAAAATAACGTTAATGTTCAATTTACCTAATCTTTTTGTTAGAAGTTTACCAACGTTTTGATGAGAGATAAATTAAGGGAATAAAACAATCTTACTAGGCACAAAAAGCTGGAGTAACTCAGCCAAGCCGGCAGCATCTCTGGAGAGAAAGGTCGAAAAAAAATTTCAGTCTGAAGAAGGGACTCGACCAGAAACGTCACCCATTCCTTCTCTCCAGAAATGCTGCATGTCCCGCTGAGTTACTCCAGCATTTTGTGTCTATCTTCGGTGTAAACCAGCATCTGCAGTTTCTCCCGACACAAAACAGCCTATGCCTTTCAATGATTGATGCCAGACCTTGAACAAATGCAGTTCAAATGGACCTTTGAATGCAATTTTGGAAGGATTGTTTCTTGAAACAAAATGCTCTAAAAGTTTGAAGGAAGGAATTGCAGATACTAGTTTAAACCAAAGATAGACACAAAATGATGGACTAACTCAGCTGGTCAGGCAGCATCTCTGGAGAAAAGAAATAGGTGATGTTTCGGGTCGAGATCGTTCTTCAGGCTGGGTCTTTTTATAGTGGAAAAAAAAACTGCATGACATCATTTTTACCATGTGATGATTTTTCCACACGTCGGTAGTCATTGTTGGCTCAAGAGTAACTCGGGAGAGGAACTTGGTAACTCAGGAACTTGGTAACTTACAAAATTCTTAAGGGGTTGGACAGGCTAGATGCAGGAAGATTGCTCCCGATGTTGGGGAAGTCCAGGACAAGAGGTCACAGCTTAAGGATAAGGGGGAAATCCTTTAAAACCGAGATGAGAAGAACCTTTTTCACACAGAGAGTGGTGAATCTCTGGAACTCCCTGCCACAGAGGGTAGTCGAGGCCAGTTCATTGGCTATATTTAAGAGGGAGTTAGATGTGGCCCTTGTGGCTAAGGGGATCAGAGGGTATGGAGAGAAGGCAGGTACGGGATACTGAGTTGGATGATCAGCCATGATCATATTGAATGGCGGTGCAGGCTCGAAGGGCCGAATGGCCTACTCCTGCACCTAATTTCTATGTTTCTATGTTTCTAGGAGAGGAACTTGGTACATCGCAGAAATGAGAAGTAAATGGCAAACCTAGACATACATGTGGGAACTCGTTTAAACTCGTGAACATAAACTTGGAATCTTGTAGACACCCACGAGTTTGATTTTTTCCTTTCACCCGGGATCACTCGTGGGTGGACTCGCACCGTGAGACAGGGGTTTAATTCTGTCACAAAATCCTATATTGCCTTTTGTTTCATGTACTTATCTAGCTTCATTTCAACTGCATCCATAACATTTTCCTCAAGTACTCTCTGTGGTAATGAATCACACATTCTTATTGTACTCTGTGTTATGACTTCTGTATTCCATACCAGATATCTGGATGACTATTTTTATGTGCCGTTTACTGTTTCTTCCCCAACAGCAGGCAGCATTCCTCGTCTTTCCTTTCTCAGCTTCATCTTTCTAAATACATGTAACCAAGTGTTTCTAATATAATTCTATAAAGCAATAGAAGTGCCCTCTTATTGCCTCCATTTACTTTTTTAAAATAATTTTGAGATTAAACCAATATGGAGTGCAAGTGTGGACTAACCAAGCATGCAAGCTTATTGTCCTTGCTGCAATTTTGATTTCCACGAGGTAGCCATCATCAGTGCTGATTACCTTCAGGAATACCAGTTCAAACATCACTTAAGTATATAATTAAGTAGGTAATCCTAATTACTTCTGTTCTTGATCTCCTTTGCAAACTCCTATCATGACTCTGATCTCCAGACACTTCCAACCTCCTCCCTTATCTGACAAACTCTGACAAAGTTATTGAATGCCCTCCTCCTAGATAACATTTATTGAGATCTGTGATCTTCCCACCTCATTCCCAATCCCTGAAAGACTCTCAGGATCAAATGTTCCTTTTCCTGACCGTTGTGATCCAACACAATCACTGCCCTCTGCTGGTGCCCATTGTAGGACCATTTACATTATGTTGAGAGGTAAGGACATAGAATCATGTGCTCCTAAAACGACACAATTTAAGTTCAGGGTTAGGTTAGACAAACACATGAGTTACATGACTAAAAATTGATGTTTAAGAATTTCTAAATAGACAAGCTTGTTTCGACTAGCACATTGTCAATTTATCAATAAAAAATTAAGCACTAACTATTTGGATACTTTAATTCCCACTTAACAGATTTGCAAAGCAAGAAACAAATCAGTATCACTATTTGTTATGAAGTTGTTATATAATTTCAGAAATCTGGAAAGAAGATGAATCAATAAATTTCTGACAATGTTTCATCACTGATTGTTTTATTGCTAAAGACCAATTAAATATGTGAATATATTTGCTACTAATATTATGTGCAGATTAACCAAGATGCAGAAGAGCTTTGGGTCTCGATACCTCTCACATTCCTTATGAACGCTCAGCTAAGCATACACAGTTCTGGCCAGTACTTGCATGAGATACCACCTTGTAAGACCAGGTGTAGTAGGCTTGTTGCCTGGGGAACAAATGATCCAAACATCATTTTGAATTCAACAAGCATTTCATATGTTAAAAAAGAAATACCAAAGCACACTTCAAACTAAAATAAACAATAGTGTAATCGGTGCAATCACCACAGATTGTGGCTGTGAGTTTCAGTAAATGGTCCAGCAAAGTTTCAAAATTAATATGCTAAATGTTATGCATTTAAGTCACCATATGTCTTGCCATTCATTTTAACAGTGTGGATGCAGTCCTGCACAGCTGACATTACACCATGTATTATGGTTAGCATCTTAACTTCTGTGTATAAAATATGTGATGACTGATTTCATCCAGAATTGAACTAAATGTTCATTACTCAAAGCTGAATCTTGTTAAATAAAGACAAATACCAACACCACTATGATGATGACAGGAGAAATCTGCAATTTAGGGTACCACAGAGGATCTATCTTCTTTGATTAACCATTGCAAAGACCTACCCCCTGTTAATACAAATACAATACAATACAATACAAATTTATTGTCATTTGAGCCTCAGTGAGACTCAAACGAAATTTCATTTACACAGCCATACAAACAAAGACAATGTCCTACAGACATACACACAATTAAATTCACACAAACATCCATCACAGTGAACCCACTGTGATGGAAGGCAAAGTCTTTTCTCTCCCCTGTTCTCCATGTCTCTCCCGATGTCCAAGCCCCAGGCGGGTGATGATAAGTCCCACGGCCATTTTAGGCCGCGCGGGGCGATTTACGGCCCCGCTCCCGGTCTGAAAGTACAAGGTTGGAACCCCCACGGGCGATGGTGAGTCCCACGGCCATGAAGCCGCGCCAGGTGATGTACGGTCCCGGTCCGGGTCGTTCCAACCCCGTGACACGGGCTGGAGAAGTCGCGTTGCGGGAGCTCTTACAATGTGGAAACCGGCCCTTCGGCCCAACTTTCCCACACCGACCAACATGTCCCATCTACACTAGTCCCACCAGCCTGCATTTGGTCCACATCTCTCTAAACCTTTCCTATCCATGTACCTGTCTAAATGTTTCTCAAACATTGTGATAGTCTCTGCCTCAACTACCTCCTCTGGCACCTCGTTCCATGCACCCACCACCCTTTATGTGAAAAGGTTACTCAGATTCTTACTAAATCTTTTCCCTTCTCCCCTTTATTGTAAACACTATTTTTGTTGATTGTAAAATGTAGGGCCATATTTTATTTGCAAAGTACAAGGCATATGCAATGGGTTCCAATAGTGTGCAGCATATGCCTAGGCATCATTTCCATAACTTCAAAATGTGCATGTGTGACCTGCACAAGGCATCAGCATGCAGAAGTAGACATTCTCTGTGTCTGAAAGAAGAGTTTGCAGATGAATCCCAGCCTAACTCTGGGACATGTCTTTGTTTACCTTGAAGTAATTCATCCATCCATCTCTCCCTGAGACCAAGCGTAGGCTTGGCGATCGTTTCGCCAAACACCTCCGCTCGGTCCGCATTAACCAAGCTGACCTCCCGGTGGCTCAGCACTTCAACTCCCCCTCCCATTCCGTATCCGACCTCTCTGTCCTGGGCCTCCTCCACGGCCACAGTGAGCAACACCGGTAATTGGAGGAACAGCACCTCATATTCCGCTTGGGGAGTCTGCATCCTGGTAGCATGAACATTGAATTCTCACAATTCTGTTAGCCCTTGCTGTCTCCTCCACTTCTTAGCTCTCCCTCAGCCCTCGGGCTCCTCCTCCTCCTTTTTCTTTCTTCTCCCCGCCTCCCCCCACCCCCCATCAGTCTGAAGAAAGGGTTTCGGCCCGAAACGTTGCGTATTTCCTTCGCTCCATAGATGCTGCTGCACCCGCTGAGTTTCTCCAGCTTTTTTGTGTACCTTCTCCCTAAGGCTATATGGTAGCACCTCAATTTGGACAAGTTTGACCAGTTCTCACTCTACCCATTGAACTGCTGTCCCACATGACCATGAATACCCGCAAGTGACAATTGCAAGCTGTCCTGGCCAAAGATCTTTGGTAGACAAAAGTGCTGGAGAAACTCAGCTGGTGCGGCAGCATCTATGGAGCGAAGGAAATAGGCAACGTTTCGGCCCAAAACCCTTCTTCGGACTGATGCAGGGTGGGGGGAAGAAGAAAGGAAGAGGGGGAGCCAGAGGGCTGAGGGAGAGCTGGGAAGGGGAGGAGACAGCAAGGGCTACCGGAAATTGGAGAAGTCAATGTTCAAGCGCTGGGGTGCAGACTGCCCAAGCGGAATATGCTTGTGCAGTCTTTGGTCTTTGGTCAAAGATCTTTGGTCCTGACATCCAACTGCCAATCACATCCAGCAATTCAACCACTGGCCCCTCCTGATCGCTGATGACCTTGAACAATGCATGTCCCATTCCTCTGCCATTTTCTGGAGGCTGGTAAAGGTCTTGCATCGTGTGAAGACTGTTCAGTAGCTCCAGAAGGTGTGGGCCTTCAGTGCTACTGAATTTCCAAGCAACATGCTCACAAGAAGAACACTATTGACCTGCCACACAGCAACTGTTCCCTTCACCTTTCCAGATCCCAATAAATTTATAAGCTGTAGAATTTCAAAATATAATTAAGCTTTTCGATGCCTACTGCATTTTGATTAGGAGAAGTATTACCAGCGAGAGTACATGGAAGATTTAGTGTTCAATAAACTCTAAGACAGTGAAGTGCAATCACGGGATATCTGGTTAATAATTAATTAGTGCTGACACAGTTGCAGATTGAGATTTTGCTCCCATTTCTAAATTGGAGAGAGGATAGCAGCATCTCAAAATTGGTTGTTGTAAAATAATTTACTGCTTCACTGGTCAATTAATTCACTTAAATATGATAACAACTTTGCCAACTTTCTTATCGTATTGCTGTTTGAATTTTTTTAGAATCTATTTGTAGTCTTCATTTTAATTTTCTTTTACACTAAACTCTAAAGTCTAAAACTATTTGTTTTCATGCAGACGTAAGCAGTTTACACAGAAGACTGTAATTGTGAAAATTAATCATTAGGATATACATTCATTGATCCAACATTTTAATCTTTATTTGTTTTCTTCACAATGACAGATTGTCTATCTATCCTTAATCCTACTCTGATAGGCAGACAATGTCTTCCGTGATGACCAACAAATGTTTCATGTTTCAGATTCTGCTTCTGAGGCCTTCATAGTCACCACATGACTCCATTTTCCATCTCTGCTCTTCACCAGGGTTAGGGTTCTGTGGAGGAAGGAACTGCAGATTCTGGTTTAAACCAAAGATACTGACTAAACGATTCTCACCAGGACATCAGTGGAACAGTTAGTGCTTATTCAGTAAGATGCTGCTCACAAAATGGCATTGCCTATCAAAGATATGATCCAAAAAATTCATCTTCTTAATAAATTCCTTTTTATGAGACTATTTAAATCTACTTATGCGGCTTCTGTCAGTCCTACAGCCCTATTATATATATAGACATCCGCTTTCTTTCATCTCCTGTGCATCACGCTCCAAGCTTCACTTCATCATTGATGGCCATCTATTATACATCAATCGCATTCCCTTGCTCGAGATCAATGCCTTTTTCATTCCTTTCCAGACTTTAAAAGACTCTTCCATCCTACTTGTTTGCGTGGTACTTTTTGACATTTTCAGATGACTTAAGAAGAATTTGTTGTTAAGTGACAAAAAATACTCTTAGGTCTTAAATAATCGTTGGACAGAAATTGTTCAAATTGTATGTTTGTGCAAAATTTGATTAAACGTGGCATTTTTGTCAAACATCCATCTCTCCATTTTTAGATAATCTACACAAACCCAAGGGAAGGATTATTCCAGAGAAGGAAATGCAGATGAGGTCCAAAAGGTAATTTGAAATCATTCTTAAAAGGTTTTAAATTCGTAAAGACAACTAGAGCACAATTTATCTGTTATAGCTATCCATCCTGTTTAAGAATAGTTAGGTCTTGACAGGGAATTATTCCTGACAAAGGGTTTTGTTCAATAGAGCTGCGATATGGTGAGTTGGAAACTCAACAATAAATCTGTACATATCTGATTGTGGAGCCATTCATTTTAGTGACTGAAGTCCATGATTCACATAATAAAATCAGTTGCCAGAAACCGCATGATGGTTAATCCGCTTATGCCCACTCATCTATACTCCCAGATCGCAAATCAACAAATCATATGAACAAAACTCTGAAGATGCTGTTCACATAAATTAGCTCCAAGGGTTTGGCTTTTGCCTATAAAAAATTAATGTAATAAATTGTCTTATTTTGAGTCTTGTCTTTAATCAAATCCACCACATGCACGGCAATCTAATCTTTTGGAGAATTTATTTATATCTTGAAATTTTTGTTAAAAAATTAGGAACAACTTACACAATGCATGAGACAGTGCATGTCTCATTTGGTTGGAAATTCATTTACATATTTTAAACCATGTGTTCTTTTAAAATGTTGTCCTCGTACTTTATCATTTTATCTGTAAGCTTAATTGGCATAAAATATTATCTGTTTCTTTTCTATCTGCTATATTCCATGCCAAAATGTGACAGAAAGGTTGTAACAGTTGATGATAAGAGTGAGAAGCTTTAAGGGGCTGTCCCACTGTATGAGCTAATTCAAAAATTCTACCGAGTTTCCCCTGATTCGAACTCAGAGAATTACGGTAATAGCCGCTCGTAGGTACTCGAGACTCTCGTGGACATTTTTCAACATGTTAAAAAATCGAGCTAACCATGTTTCCCGAGTACCTGCCGATAGCGTTACGCAGGAACGGAACTCGCTATCAAAATATGGAGGGGACAGGGGGGACACAATTTTTTGGTGACTGCGCGCACATGCGCACACTCACACACACACACCCTTCATACATCCACCATCTTTTGTGTGAAAAAGGTATTCCTCAGGTTTCTATTAAATTATTTCCCCCTCACCGTAATCTCTATGCCCTCTGGTTCTTTATTTACCTCCTCTGGGCAAGAGACTCTGTGTGTCTACCCAATCTCTTCCTCTCATGATATTGTACACAATATGCACAATTTAATTTGGTAACCCTCACAAGTTCTGGCTTGTACATGGCTAAAAACATATACATGGCTAAAAACTAACCTGAAATTGCCTGTATTTTTGTATTCAGATTGTTCGCCTAATCAAACACAGCACAGGTGTGGATCATTAGATTGGCAGGGCAGTCGGTATTAGTTGCTTATTCCTATTTTATGGCAGTGTTGAAATAGGCTTCAACTCTAAAATATTCCTACTTGCTTTTACAACCTTGTTTCATTCTTTTTAAAATGCATAAATCTGAGCTAGATTCAGTATCAGGTTAATATACTGGTTGTTCTTCCTAATGGGGACTTGCTCATACGAAGGGACGATAAAGAACAAGAGTTGTCTATAAATCCTTGCATCTCATTTGTATCCGATTAGTATGCTCCAGATGTGATATCAGTTCCCTTTCTTATAATGGAATTCCTGATATAGCTGATGTCTTCAGTAATAGTAATTTGTGATCCTCTTAGCAAAATCCTATAAACCAGTATTGTATTTTGTATAGTCTAAAGCTGTTCAAGCCAGTGGACTGAATAAGCAAAGCTTAGTGTGTCTGAAATTTATCCTTCAGAATGTCAGAAAAAATGTTTGGTCTACTTTTCTGTTCAGTTTCCAGTGATATGTTGTTCTGAGAAGTTGAACAATGGCAAGACTGATCACGGTGGGAGTTATAATTTGTTCAGCCAAAGCTATTTAGCTGAAATAGTTAATGATGGACTAGTATATCATTGTATTGGCAGAACCCATGGGAATATTGTAGAGTAGAGAGATCTAGGAGTGCGGGTACATAGCTCTTTGAAAGAGGCATCATAGGTGGATAGGGTGGTCAAGAAGGCTTTTGGAACATTGACCTTCATTAGTCAGTCTATTGAATATAGAACTTGGAATGTTTTGTTGCAGTTGTACAAAATATGTTGGTGAGGCCGCGTTTAGAGTATTGTGTTCAGTTTTGGTTACCCTGCTATAGGAAAGATGTTGTTCAACTGAAAAGAGTGCAGAGAAGATTTACCAGGATGTTGCCATGGCTTGAGCTATAGGGAGAGGCTGGGCAGGCAAGGATTTTATTCCTTGGGAGCAGGAGGCTGATGGGTCCTATTACAGAGGTTTATAAGATCATGAGGGGAATAGATAGGGTCTATTACCCAGAGTAGGGGAATCAAGAACCAGAGGACAGATTTAGAGGGATAGATTTAACAGAAACATGTGGCAGCTTTTTCAGACGGAAGGTGTTAGGTATATGGAATGTGCTGTCAATGGAAGTAGTCGAGGCAGGCACAAAAACAACACTGAAAAGACACAAAATGCTGGAATAACTTAGTGGGTCAGGCAGCAACTTTGGAGGAAAAAGGATGTGTGACCTTTCGTGTCAGGATCCTTCTTCAGTCTGAAGGGTCTTGACCCGAAACATCACCTATCCTTTTTCTCCGGAGAGGCTGCATGACCCGTTAGGTTACACCAGCACTTTGTGTCTATCTTCAGTATAAACCAGCATCTGCAGTTATTTTCTAAACATTTAAAAGACATTTGGACAGGTACACGAATAGCAAAGGTTTAGCGGGATATGGGTCAAACACAAGCAGGTAGGACATCTATAGATTGGGCATCTTGGTTGGCATGGGAAAATTGGGCCAAAGGGCCTGATTCCATGCTGTATGCTGTATTAATGTTGTGTTACAATTTCTATTGTGAGCATTGTTCATCTGTATGGTGTAAATACTGGAAATAATTATGGAGGCAGGGTGGAGATCCCTGCTTCTCAGAACCTTGGCACGCTTCAGCAATTAATATTCCTGTAGTGAAATGCATACTCTTGGATATAACTATTTAAATTGCATGGCATCAGTGAGACACTACATCAATGTCAACAGTAAAAAGTCAAGACGTATAGCTGAATTTGACTTTCTATTTGATATCCTTAAATTTGTTGTTTCAAAGTCCTGCATCTAAAACCTGAGGCAATCATGTAAAATTGAGGAACGCCTCGAAAACTTATTTACCATATGTAATGCTTCCTAAAAATTCTAAGTCTATGTTAAGGTTTTTCAATCCAATCTTCTAAAGAGCCTTACTATTTCATTTCTCACTTTCACATGCCTAAGCAGTTATTTAGACAACTGTGCAGTGCAGTCATTTTAACAGCAACTCCACATTCCATCAACCAGTGGTAACCTTGCACATCACTGCTTGTCAAGTATTTATCTACTTCTACCTCAAAAATGTTCGAAGATTTTGCTTCCATTACCCATGGAATAAGAGTTCCAAAGACCCAACGCAGATGAAAGATTCACCTCATTGATGTTTCAGATAAAACAGTTCCCTTTGTTTTTAAACGGTTCTGGATATTCATTCACATCAGAAAACATAATCTGCATGTCCACCATGTCAAACCCCCTCAGGTTTTTTATGTTTCAATTATTCTTTCTCGGTCTTGTAAACTGCACCAGATACAAGCCCAGTCTATCATAAATTCCTCCTGAGATAACCCCCGCCCCCCCCCCAATCTCAGTATTAGTCTAGGAAATTCCTGAATCATTAACATCTTTCCTTGAATAAGCAGATTATGGGGTCCGGGGGAGAGGAGATGGTGTTGGAGGTTGTATTCCTTGTAAATGGGTCATGTCACAGTTTTACATTGCGTGTTGTTAAAAAAAAATATATATTTGTTTTCTTTCATAAATTTTGTGAGAGCAAATGTCATTCCATGTCTCAGATTTTGGATGATGATTCGTATATTCTGTCAGAGCAAATTTCCCCAACCCAAACGGCTGCAATGCTGGGGTTGCCTGCACGGTACTCCTGATGTGGCATCCTCAATGTTCTGTATCTATGTTACTAAAAGTCTGATCTTGACCACTTCCTGTTGTTCTGTATATTGATTTTAGAAAAAACGCTGCTGCTTACAGCTGTGATTTTTGGCCATCTTTCTCAGAGTCCCCCTCCACTGCGCAGGACAAGAGGATTTTTCCCATCGATGAAAAATAAAAGAGTTATTAGTGTTTAAAAATATTGAGATTCTCTCTCCTGAAGGCCACGCCCCTTCCGGCGGGACTATAAAACCCGGAAGTGTTGAGTGCCTCAGTCAGTCTCTGCAAGATGGGGGAGCGATTGGGTCACGTCTCTCAGTCTGAGCTGTGAATGACACTGAACACATGTCTACTAAACTGTGAGTGGTTTTACTGACATGTCAGTGCCCTTAATGTGGTTTGAAAATATAGTTTGGAAATGCTAAAGCTGTGTTGCCTTTGGTTTGGAAATGCTAAAGCTGTGTTGCCTTTGGTTTGGAAATGCTAAAGCTGTGTTGCCTTTGGTTTGGAAATGCTAAAGCTGTGTTGCCTTTGGCTTGGAAATGCTAAAGCTGTGCTGCCTTTGGTTTGGAAATGCTAAAGCTGTGTTACCTTTGGTTTGGAAATGCTAAAGCTGTGTTGCCTAATTAAAGTTGCCTTGCCTAATTAAAGTTGCCTTGCCTAATTAAAGTTGCCTTGCCTTCGATATAATTAAAAGTTTAATCTTGACCACTTCCTGTTTGCGCTTTATATTGATTTTAGAATAAATACATTACCACGTACGGTTGTGATTATTGGCCATCCTACTCAGTCCCCCTCCGCTCATCAGCTGCCAAGGATTTTTCCCATCGATGAAAAATAAAAGTTATTAGTTTAAAAAATGTTGAGCTTCTCTCTCCTGTCAATCACACCATGAAGCCACGCCCCTTCTGGTGGGAGGGGGGAGGGACTATAAAACCCAGAAGAGTGGGCGTGGCTCAGTCTCTGCAAGATGGAGGAGAGAGAGATCACGACTCGCAGTCTTTAGTGGCCTTGCACCCTGCTTGAAGTGGTATGAAACTGCAATTGAATTTGGTGGCCTTGCGCCCTGCTTGAAATTGAATTTCAAGGAATAGCCATGAGTCAACTGCCAGCCCACCAGCCGTGAGTGAGTGAACTGCCAGCACAACAGGCTTGAATGACTAAGCCGCCAGCCCAAGAATCCATTCAGTCCACAATGTCCATACTAGCCCTCTGGAAACCAGTCCGATCCAGCCCACAACACGCATACTAGTGCTCCAGTAAGGTTTGTTAAGACAATTATAGACATTTCTTCAGTGCCTGTCACGTTCACCCAGACTTTCGTAAGTGGAGCTTAGAATCACCTCATGTTATAGGTCAATATTGTTGGCCAAAGAGCTAGGCCAAAATCATTTAATGCAAAGCCATCAACAAACACCACAGCAACACCACCACCCTCAACCCCTGACCCCTGAAAAGCTATCACTGGCCACCATGTCCTCAAACCCTCCCCAATGAGTCTTATATTTCTAACTTCAACGTTGCTGTTATACCTGGAGTGTCGGCACAGTGATATGTTTTGTTTTAAATACTACCAAGGTTTAAATGTACATATGAACCTATTGTTAGAGCATGATCATGTCAATGCAGAACAAGGAAGATTTTTAATTACATAAAGTCACATAATATCAATTACAATTGTTATGTAAAGTCTGTGAATGCAGCTAATACATAGCAGGAGTGGGCATACAAATATACAAATCCAAAATTAAGATGCAATTCTTTTTTATCAATAATCTGAAAACAAGCAATTTATCAGATGAGGGGAACAGTTTGGGCTGTGTGTGTGTGCGTATATATCCCTCGCTAGAGGGGAATGTTGTCCGTTATTAGCAATTGTCCACAATAACTGAGTGAGGGAGGATAAAGTTTAACCCAAGGTAAAGAGAGAAACACGTCATTGGGGGGTAAATAAGCAGGAATTCACAGGCCAGGGAGTGGCAGAGCTCCTGGACCCACAAGTCAGTAAAGGGCCCGGTACTCGCGCCAACTTCATGCTGCGTACTCCCTCCACTCACAAAACTGGAAGATGAGTGTTGAATCAGTGTTGATAGACGTACATACAAAGCAGAAGTGTGTTTTAAGGTTGTCTCAGAAGAGAAGCAGGGCAAATGTATCATAGTAGAATCAAAAGCATATTATATTTTAAAAAAAAGTTAAATACTGGAGTGAAGAAAATGTAAATTATGATCGTGACCTCAATAAACTGAGGTTTATTAAGGGCACTCTTACAATCAAATGAAATTGAATTGTATCGTATTATAAATCAATTGCTGCTATGACTTAGTCAATTTACTTGCTCTCATTTCCCAGTGACATGTAATTTCTGCCTGTACAACTCATATAGTTTTTTTTACACAATATACAATGCATAAAGATTGATAACTTCTAATGAATGCTTTCATTTCAAAATTCTATGACAGAATTTATAACAAGCTGCCAGAGGTTAAAATGAAAAAGGAGGAAGAGAAAAAGAAAGTTGTTTCTCAAACAAACCGATTACGAGCTATGGTTTATAAAAAGGTACAACCAAGAGAGAATTACTTACCAACATCCATTTAAATATTCATGGTCTAATTTTTTTAGTGGTGTTGATATTTTTTTCCCTCATTCTTCCCAGAAATTGCTTGACCAGGTACGACAGAAACAATAACAATTTTCAGGAAGCATCATGAAGAACTTTACTGAGGCTACCAGAGAAATGGTGTAATTAGCTACTGCAATTAATAAACTGTTAATGTCTGAAACCATTTAACTTTTCATGAATTTGCATTGTTTCATGTTTTGACAGGTATTTGTTCATTATTATTGAGAAGAACTTGCACCTAGGTCCATTGACGTATTAGACATAATTACAATTCCATCAGGAACAATGCGTATTTAGCAGCTCAGGAATATCATTGTGTATTGCCTGCAGGAGGAGAGGATTCACTTTTATGGCAAGTTTGCATATTGAGCAAAATATGGACGTCTAGAATCTTTGTGGCATCTCGAACAAACAACTGTACAAACAGATGAGTGTGTGGACATTGTGAGAGGATAGGGCAACAATTACCATTTTAGCCCATTAAATTACAGTGTTAGGGATTTATTTAAGCTTTTAATCGTAAATAGGTCAGAACAAAATCATTATAAAATAGAGGAATTATATGAGTTTTACATACTAATCCTTCCAAATCTTTTGGTTTTGTCATACTTACTTTTTGAATAACTACACGCAGCATTGCTATAAAGACAAACTATTTTTAAATTGTGTGTATTTGAGTTCACGTGTTAAGGCAGTGCTGCTATTTTTTAAACTCATTTTGTAATGATATGGTGCAATAATTATTAATAATTATATTTTAAATGGAAATTACTAAAACAAACTATAAAGGATGTTCAAATTTAGTATGCATGATATGCAATTTTAAACTGCCCGCAGTATATGACTAGGTAGTTTAAAACTGCACAACTAATCAAAATGAATGACCAATTTAGTTATCTATTTGAATGTATTGAATTCAAAGGTTGTCCATTATCAGGACAAATTGTTACATTTTATTAATAATACTAAATAAGAATAAATCTTGAGGAATTTCCAATTTATGTTTGTTTCTTGTGTTTAGATCAGTCACCCGTAATATGAATAGATTGTATTTGTTTTCCATATTTTTCAAATGAAACATTTGTCACAGTATATCGATATTATTCCTGCTGTTGAAAGATGAATTAAAATAATTGTACTAAATGATAAAATGAAGATTGAACTGAATTTGTCAGACGCTTGCATGGCTTATTTAATAATGTCCATTATTGTCCTGGGGTCTGATGGGATTTATCCCAGGTTCTTGAGAGGGGTCGAGATGAGATTGCTAGATCCATGTGTCCTCTAGAGCCACAGGCAATGTTCCAGAAGACTGGGGAATAGGAAACGCTGTTGCTTTGTTCAAGAAGGGGAATAGGGACAAACTAGGAACTGTTAGGCTGGGAGTATTATATCAGTGGTAGGGAAATTGTTGGAGAAGATTCTTAGGGATAAGATTTACTCACATCTGGAAAGGTATGAACTTATTTGTGATAGTAAGCATGGCTTAATGTGAAGCAGGTCATGTGTTGCAAGCTTGATTGAGCTTTATGAGTAAATGACTGATGAAGATGGGGTAGTGCATGTTTGCTAAAGCATTTGCCAAAATCCGAAAAGGTTAGGCGATCCAGATGATTAAGGCGCGTGGGACCCATGGAAACTTGATTGAACGGATTCAAAATTGCTTGGCAATAGAGGACAGCCAGTGGTGGAAGGGTGTTTTTCTGACTAGATTCAAGCCCATTGCTCTATGCCAGTGGCAAGTAAATAGGATGGTAAAGAATGCGTATGGCATAGTAATTCGCTTTTATTGGTTGGGGCATTGAGTATAAAAGTTGGGAATCATATTGCAACTGCATAAAACATTGGTCAGGCCGCATTTGAAATATGGCATGCAGTTCTGAATACAGGCCATGTTGCAGGAAGGATGTGGAGGCTTTGGATGGGGGTCCAAAAGATTTTCAGCAGGAATTGCCTGGATTACAATGTATTGGTTATAAGAAGTTAGACAAACTTGAATTGTTTTCTCTGGAGCATTGGAGGCTGTGAGGTTATCTGCTAGAAATACATAAAATTATGAGAGGCATAGATAGGGTGGATAGAGCTTTTTTCCCCTGGGTTAAAATGTCAAATACTAAAGGGTATAAATGTAAGGTGAGAGGGGGAAATTTAAAGATGATTTGCGGTACGTGTTTTTTACACAGAGAGCGGTAGGTGCCTGGAAAGGACTGCCAGGGCAGGTGATGGAAACAGATATGATCGTAACATCTAAGTGGCATCAGACAGGCCCATGGGCAGGCAGGGGATGGATGGGTAGAGACAATGTGCAGACAGATGGGATTAGTTTAAATTGGCATCATGGTTAGTGCAGCTATCGTGTTCTATGATCTGCAAAATGGTTTGTATTTCATATACCAATTTCATACCAACATAGAAGGAGGCCATTCATCCCACTGAGTCCATCATAACAGCTCTCAGAGAACTCTCATCAGTCCCATTTCTCTATGTATTTCCCTGTTAGCTATTCTCATTATACCCTGCAAAAATTGCAGGAACATTTTCCTACATGTGTACGTAAACCCCCAAATGGGAATGTTTCAATCATTGACTTGCCATCAGGCCGCAGACTGTACTCAAATGTTGATCACCCTGAGGAGGTCACAAAGGAAGCAGATACTTTGGCTGATTGCTCAACAATAGGATATGAAATTATCAGGGAATTCTGCCTCGATTCTGGGAGGTAGCAGGGGTATTTTCCTGGTTATTTTAATGGGAAGTAAATGGCTGGGTTCCTCAGGCAATGAAGTAGGTAACTAAAAATCGGAAGGATTATTGGTTTGAAAATACTTAAAGTATTTTAATCTCTCCGGCATTCCAGACATGCGGGTGTCTAGGTTAATCAGCCTCTACATTTGTCCCTAGTGTGTCATGTACATCGTGACCATTGGTCGGCACGGACTTGGAGGACCCAATCGCCTGATTCCACGCTGTACCTCTAAACTAAACTAAATTAAACTAAACTATAACCTTTGTTGAATGCTCACTGTTCAAATAGTAGCAAAAATGTGCTCTTTATTGCTTTGTTTGGGACTTATTCTGGTACCTACAGAGCTCACTGTGGGCTGCCCAAACAGCTTCCAAAGTCTCCAGAACGTGCTACAACTGACAGTGACTCTTTACTCAGTGTTAAGCTGCTGAGAGACTCAGTCCATGAGGGATTTAGCATTGACACCACTGGGAGCAATGTATTACCAGATGCATCTCCATGATAATGATTAGCTGAGGTCATCAGGTCAAATGGCAAATGCTGGCTCACCTCAAGGCTATTCTGACAGGACCTTAAACAACACCGCATCCTGTCTATGCCTCTTTGATGAACAATGTCTTTCCAGGTTCAGTGATTCCTAGATAATCATCACACTCCTATATACGGAGTCGTCTTTACATGGATGTCAAGCTCACCCTGATTCTTGACTTCCTCACCACAGGTTTTTTTTCCATGAGGTTGGAACAGAAGCTTTTGCTATAAGTTTATGTGATAGGAGCAGAATTGGACCATTCGGCCCATCAATTCTACTCAGCCTTTCAATCATGGCTGATCTATCTCTCCCGCTCAACCCTATTCTCTTGCCTTCTCCCCATTACCCCTGGCACCCGTACTAATCAAGAATCTGTCTATGTCATATCTCCCAGTGTACTGTTCACCTTCGCACTTTACCTGTGGAGGTCCATTACATCTATTTTTGACAAGCTCCTGCTGGGCAGGCTGCACAAGATCAACTGAGTGGAGTGTGTTGTCAATGCATTGCTGACTGCAAAAGAATGGAGCAAATGAACCCTCTTGGTCATTGTGATTCATGGGATTTTTGCACACTCATAAAGTTGTTTCAGTTTCACATCTTTGGAGCAAAGGGCAAAATACATACATTTATGTTGATGCAAGCAACTGCAGATGCTAGTTTACAAAGAGAGACACAAAATGCTGGAGTCATTCAGGAGGTTATGCAGCAACTCTGGAGAACATAAATAGTTGGTCTGAAGAAGGGTTTCGGCCCGAAACGTCGCCTATTTCCTTCGCTCCATAGATGCTGCTGCACCCGCTGAGTTTCCCCAGCAATTATGTGTACCTACTTATAAATAGTTGGCATTTCTGATTGGAACCATCTTCAGACTGATTGTGGCGGTTAGCAGGGTGGGGGAGGGCAGAGAAAGCTGGCAATGACAAAGCCCAACAAATCAGGTGATAGATGGATAAAGGAGAGGCTGGGACTTTGACGGACAGAGGGTTGGTCAAAGGTCATCATTAGTAAACATGTTTTCTGTCCTGTTGTCTTAGATTGATCCCTCTGTGTCGCGTAGTTCTGTCTCTGCTCTGCCTCCCCCATAGACAGAAAAGGATAGAGTTCCCCTGGATCTCACCAGCCTTCACATCCAGCACATCACTCTACGACATTTCCGCCACCTCCATCGCGATCCCACCACTTCCTCTTACATCATCCCATCCCCACCCCTTTTCACAGAGAATGCTCCCTCTGTAACTCCTTGATTCACTCATCCCTTCCCACCCAAACCACTTCCCAAGTACTTACCCCTGCAACCACCTGTCCCTATACCTCCTCCCTCACATTCCCACGGGACCTCAGCAGTCCTTCCAAGTGAGACAGAGATCCATGTGCACCTCCTCTATCCTCATCGCTGGCTCTCCACTGTGCTGGACCACTTGGACAAAAGAACACGTACTGTATGTCTGGCTGTTGTTCATCAACTACAGCTTAGCGTCTAGCACTGTCCTCCCTTCCAAACTTGTCGTCACACTCGGGGAACTTGGTCTCTGTCCTCTCTAGGTCATTAGATCCTCAACTTCCTTGTCAACAAATCTCTATCTGCACGGATAGTCATCCATGCCATATCTGCACTGGCCGTCGGCATTGAGGCACCACAAGGCTGTGTGCTCAGTCCCCTGCTTTACTCTTCCTACACCCATGCCTGTGGAACTAAAAACCTTTCCAATTCATCTTTGAATACTTCAGTCAGTTGGTCTGCACAGGTCTTTAATACTTAGCCAGGTGTCACTGTCCTCCTGATTAATGTTATGCCTCGTTGTCACCTCCCCCTCATCCAACAATTAATCATTGTATATTTCCTTGATCATTGTTTGCTTTTTATCTGTTCTTTTCCCACCTTACATGTTCTTTGTACCTTTCCGTATCTCGTCTCCCTCTCCCCTGACTCTCACTCTGAGGAAGGGTCTCGACTCAAAATGTCACCCATACATTCTCTCCAGAGATGCTGCCTGTCGCTGAGCTACTGGGGGGAGGGGGGGTGGGGAGAATCAGTGTACCCCACAACAGAAGAGGGAGGATTTATATGGTTTGATAGCCACAGGGAAAAGGGATCTCCTGTGGAGTTCTGTGCTGCACCTTGGTGGGACCAGTCTGTTGATGAAGGTGCATAGGGCATGAATTTGAAGATGAAAAATAATCACAGCAAGAATGGGAGAGGTTCACATGTGTAAAAACCACGACACAGGGGAAAGACACTGATCAACTATGTTTTCCCCATGTTCACTGGGTAGAAATCTGACTTACAGCCCTCACCAACCAATTCCCATGGAGAAGCAAATGGGAAAAACAATCATGGCCTCTATTGAATGAGGCAGAGAGAGAAGCAATAAGAATTATTCACAGAAACAGAGGGGAAGACATAACAACCGAATGTTACAGAAACAGATGTGGAAAAGAGCAGCATGAAGAAGATATATTGGTGGCAGCGTCTCCGGATGAAACATTCTGCTTCTGTGCTCAGTAGCCTGTGACTTTCCAGGCACCAAAGTTAATGAACAGAAAATCGCAGATTGGCAAGTGGAGAAGTGATAAGCCCCCTGTCTTCACATATCTCATTTACAATGTGCACTGTCATAAGTGATTTGCTCGTGAAATCTTTATTGTACTAAATCACGAACTGAACTTCCGAGGCTGCTGAATTACAATAACCATAACTGGATCTGACACATTTTCTTTGTATTATTCAACAATTTAATTCAAGGAGAATACAAAAATACATGCACATTAGCAGCACATGTTATGAAGTGAAATGTCAATATTTAATTAAGTTTATTTCATAATCCCCAGAAACATAATTGGTTCAGTTTTCCATTCTTAGAAATAATTTAAGCCATGATGTGCACTTCTGGCAAGCATTAACCATGAGGTAATTGAATTACATCAGTCTATTGTTTGGCCTGTCAGAGTAATGGAAATTACTATGACAGGGTGAATGAGGTTCAGTTTTAGAAATTGATCCATCCTTCAGTTGATCGGTTGGCGGAGCTGTTTTTTCCCCTAAAATAACCTAACATTTGAAACATATTCCCCATCTCTGGTTTGTCCAATTCAGCAATGAATATTCTGAGTGAGCTCAGAAAATATATTATGTAATAAATGTAATATTTTAAATGTAGAAATGAAACCTTGGTGTCATCGTCAACAGTGTGTGGAGACATTGGAAAATACTTTAAATCCAATCCAACAATGCCAGTAAAGTGAAATAAACTGCCTTGTTGCCCATATAAACATAGGGCTAGGTTTACACGTCTGATTAGTTTTCTGTTAAACAAATATGTTTGGTAAAAAATATTGAACTAAACTAACCAGCATAATCCCACGTATTCCCATCTCTCCATTGCATTCTGTTGCTCAGGTAACATATTAGCTGGTACTGCCAAACAATGAGAAATCTTAAGAAGTCTGTCTCATTTCAATAATGTTGGCTCATGTTATAATCTAACCCAGCTGTGCCATAGAGCATAGACTCCTGCATGCCTTTTTAAAGACTGCAATATGGTTTCAGTTACTGGATTTAATTGAATTTGCCTTCTAATAATTGGCTATGTTGCTGCTTTAGTCCACCAGCAGTGATCATTCGCTGCAGTGTTAAACTGGAATGTGTGGAGTAGGCATTGCACAGCTTCGACTATCTTTAACACCTATGCCATATTTTTTTAATCTGTCAATATTTGGCAAATTACCATCATTCTGAAAATCTGAGGAAAATAATTATTCAGGAAAATAATGCATATATATTTTTTACATAACAGATCAATACCTGTATTTCAATAAAATAATAAAACTATCTTAAGATAGTTAATTTGACTTTGACGTAAGATGTTTGGTTATTGTTCTCCACATAAAATCAAACCTTCTTGAGGTTAACATAAATTTTCCAGCGCGAGAAGTCATTTAAAATTAGAATTTGATTTGTTTCTTTGGCTACGTTATGCAGCAGACTGGTGCATTAAAGCCAATATTTGAGTTCCATTGACTTTCCCTCATCCACACTTTTCCAATGTCAGTTTTTTTTGCTTGCTGTTTTAAATGGATTAGACTGTAGTTCCATTTTTCTGAATTTCACTGCATTTCCAGGAAAAAAACAAACATGGACTTATTTAGACTTTGGAGTTGGGAGAAGGGGGGGAATCAAAAGGTGTAAAAGAGAGATGAGGGTGTGGCAAAGCTTGGCAAGTGTTAAGTGGACACAGATAAAGCCCTAGATGATTGGCATATGAGCGTAGATGGTAACTGCATCAAGTATACCGGTGCCCAAGAAGAGTAAGGTGACGTGCCTCAATGAGTATCGACCAGTGGCACTAACGCCGGTGGTTATGAAGTGCTTTGAGAGGCTGATCATGGAGCAAATCAATTCCTACCTCGACAAAAACCTGGACCCACTGCAGTTCGCTTACCGCCACAACAGATCAACGGTGGATGCGATCTCGCTGGCCCTCCACTCCGCACTGGACCACTTGGACAACAAAAACTCATATGTCAGGCTGTTATTCATCGATTACAGCTCGGCATTCAACACAATCATCCCCTCCAAACTGGTTATCAAACTCGCAGAACTGGGTCTCTGCGCATCCCTCTGCAATTGGATCCTAGACTTCCTCATTCACAGACCACAGTCTGTTCGTATTGGTGGAAATGTGTCAGCCTCGATAACAATCAGCACGGGAGCACCTCAAGGCTGCATGCTCAGCCCCCTGCTGTACTCACTCTATACCCATGACTGCGTAGCCAACCACAGTGCGAACTCCATCATCAAGTTCGCTGACGACACCACTATTGTGGGGCGTATCACTGATGGGGATGAGTCAGAATATAGAAGGGAGATCGAGCAACTGTCCATATGGTGCCAGCGCAATAACCTGGCCCTCAACACCAGCAAAACCAAGGAACTGATTGTGGACTTTGGAAGGAGTAGGAGGGGGACCCACAGCCCCATTTATATCAACGGGTCGATGGTTGAAAGGGTCAAGAACTTCAAAATCCTGGGCGTGCACAGATCTGAAGATCTTTCCTGGTCCGAGAACACTAACGCAATTATCAAAAAGCTCATCAGCGCCTCTACTTCCTGAGAAGATTATGGAGGGTCGGTTTGTCAAGGAAGACTCTCTCTAACTTCTACAGGTGCACAGTAGAGAGCATGCTGACCGGTTGCATCATGGCTTGGTTCGGCAATTTGAGCGCCCTGGAGAGGAAAAGACTACAAAATGTAGTAAACACTGCCCAGTCCATCATCGGCTCTGACCTTCCTTCCATCGAGGGGATTTATCGCAGTCGCTGCCTCAAAAAGGCTGGCAGTATCAACAAAGACCCACACCATCCTGGGCACACACTCATCTCCCTGCTACCTTCAGGTAGAAGGTACAGGAGCCTGAAGACTGCAACAACCAGGTTCAGGAATAGCTACTTCCCCACAGCCATCAGGCTATTAAACCTGGCTCGGACAAAACTCTGATTATTAATAACCACTTTCTGCTATTTGCACTTTATCAGTTTATTTATTAATGTGTGTATATATTTATATCATGGTATATGGACACATTTATCTGTTTTGTAGTAAATGCCTACTATGTTCTGTGTGCTTAAGCAAAGCAAGAATTTCATTGTCCTATACAGGGACACATGACAATAAACTCACTTGAACTTGAACTTGAACTTGACAAAGGCTAGATGTAAAAAGGAGATAAAAAGATTTGATGGAAGGAACTGCAGATACTGGTTTAAACCAAAGATAGACAGAAAAAGCTGGGATAACTCAACGGGACAGGCAGCATCACTGAAGAGAAGGAAAGGGTGACATTTCGGGTCGAGACCCTTCTTCAGTCTGAAGGGTCTTGACCCGAAATGTCATATTTTCCTTCTCTTCAGAGATGCTGCCTGTCCCGCTGAGTTACCCCAGCTTTTTGTGTCTATCTTCGGAGACAAAAAGATGTCAGATAAGTAAAGAGGAGAAGTGAAATGTAAAGCTGGACGGAGGGATGTTGGCAGAAGATGGGGATGGAAGGAGAGGGGACAAAAGGGAAATGGGGATTCAGAGGGGGAGATGGATACCCACACTTCTCTTCCCACCACCCAACCCTCTGAAGCACACACAATTCTCCTATCATCCCTGTCACCCTGTTCCTTTCCAATCATCATTATGCTCATATGCCATCCCATCTAATTCAGTGAGTAGATCGGTTTGCAAGTCACAGGCTCAGTCCCAAGACTGTATTGCTCATTTATTTAAGTAGATTGAAATAGTAATGCCACAGTTATGTTGGTGCTGACACAAGGAACTGCAGATGCTGGTTTACTAAGAAAAGACATAAAGTGCTGAAGTAACTCAGCGGGTCAGGCAACATCTCTGAAGAAAATGGATAGGCAACGTATCCGGTCGGGACCCTTCTTCAGACTGATTGTAGTGGAGGAAGAAATCTGGAAGAGAGGTGCGGTGTGGGACAACGCCTGGGAAGTGATAGGTGGATACAGTTGAGGGAGGTTTATCATTGGTAGGTGGTTGGACATAGGCCAGAGATTGGATTGGATTGGATTGGATTGGATTGGATTCCTTTATTGTCATTCAGACCTTTCGATCTGAACGAAATTTCGTTGCCTGCAGTCATACATATAATAATAAATAACAAAACATACAATAAACACAAATTAACATCCACCACAGTGAGTTCACCAGGCACTTCCTCACTGTGATGGAGGCAAAAGTCTTAAAGTCTCTGTCTCTTCCCTCCTTGTTCTCCCTCTGCGCTGAGGCGATCCAGGCTTCCGTTGTTGTGACCCCGCCGGATGATGGTGAGTAAGTCCCGCGGCTCAACTGAGCTCCGCGAACGGGCCAGTTCAAGCTCCGTGGCCCGGGGTGGTAGAAGCTGCCGAAGATGCCGCCCTCCAGTCCAGCGGACGCAGCTGTAGTTGCGGGAGCTCCAGAAAAACAGGTCACCAACCTGTGACCTGCGAGCTCTTGACGATGTCGGCCACTGGGCCCGCGGCCGAGCCCCAAATTCAGGTCGCCGCCGCCGGAATGCCGCCTCAGCCCCGAAGCCGGGCCTCTGCCACCGGAACGCCGGAACGCCGCTTCAGCTCCGAATTCGGCCAGCCTCGCGTTGGTAAGTCCTGGCTGGCTCTGCCTCCGGAGCCTCGAGGTCGGTCGCAGTTGGAGGCTGCCAGCTCCGCCATTAGGCCTCAGCGCAGATGGAGGCTGATGAGAAGTCAAACTGTGAGAAAGGGGCATGAAGATAGAAGAGGTGAAAAATGTGAAGCCGGGGGGAAGAATGTGGGTGGAAGGGGATGGGGAGGAAGGGGAAAGGGAGAAATGGGTGTAAATTCAGGTGGGCACAGAGAAGAGAGGGGGAAAGAAATGATGAGGAAAGGGTGGTGGTGTTTGTAGGCTAGTCACCTAAAATTGGAAAATTCAATGTTCATACATTTGGGTGCAAGCTACCCAAATGGAATATGAAGTGCTGTTGCTTCAATTTGTGTGTGGCCTCACTCTGGCAAGAGAAGAGGTCCAGGACAGAAAGGTCAGTAAGGGAGTGGGAAGCAAAGTTAAAATGGTTCACAACCAGGAGATCCAGTAGGTCTTGATAGAGCAAATGCGAAACAGTTAGCCAGTCTACACTTGGTCTCCCCCATATAAAGGAGGCCACATCTCGAGCATTGAATGCACCAAAATTGGTGTCTCTGGTGTAGATGAAGAAAATCAGTCAGATTTTTATCATTAACTTTCATTGGAATTAAGCCACACACATTTGCTACATTATGACAAAGTTGTACAGTGTCATGATACATAACAAATAATTAAGATATTGTGGCGGCCCCTGGTGGTGAGCCACGCGTAGTGCGAACCTTTGGTTCTGAGGGGGGTCACATGTCGGTGATGGGAGGTGGAGGTCACGGGTTGGTCACGGACTCCCCAGGGAAGTATTTAAGGTGGGGATCGCACGCGCACGGTGTGTTTAGTAGGGAGCCGTTGGAATAGTATTAAAGAATCATTGATTTGGACAAACTCTGTGTCCCACCTCATTCCTCGCCGGACCCCTTCACGTCCCGCTACATTTGGTGACCCCGACGTGATCCGAACACGCAGCTACAATATACATTAACAAAAAACATTTTCAATTGTTAAATGTGCAAAATCACCAATTGGGAAGGTGGAAGGGGAATCTTTAGAAAATAGGTGCCGGAGGAGGCCATTCGGCCCTTCGAGCCAGTACCTGTTTGTTTAGTGATCTGAGAAATAAATTGGCATGAACTGCTTCCATCATTTCTGCCCCCATGAATCTGCTCCATTAAAGACATGCTATTTCTAAAGGTTACTTTTGAGTTTGCTCTTGTATCAGATTTCAGTGGCTTATATTCCAGATTTAATGGTACCAATTCCTGGTACCTTACATAAGGTTATGTGACTGAACTCCTGTAGCATCGGTCACTGTGGATTAGAGAGAGGTTGGTAGCAGCTATGTTAAAAGTATTAGCCTGCCAGAAGTATTAGCCTGTCTTCAAGACTCCCAGCCAATTAATCTTGACTTTTATTTTAAGGTTTACTCTGGAATTTGGACTTCTTAAATTCCACATTTATCAGAGCCATGATATACAGTCTGTGAGATCCACTGTTACTATTCTTTAGGTTAGAAGAAAGGTAATATTAGAGGTCATCTGCTTCTGGGTATGTGTGCAAGGAATTTAAACAGCAATGAAAAACTGGTATTGTAGAAGCCTGTATATCAACACAAAATGCATCAAACAGTCGGCAAATTCAGAAGTATATTTGTTTTAGACCTGAAATGTTAACTCTATTCTTCATTCCTATGTTTTGTAACTGGTTGACTATTTTCAGTGTTCCATATGTTAATCTGTTTTTCTTTCAGATTTCCATCATCTGCAGTTTTTGATTTTCTTTGCAGAATGGTACTTCTTCTAATTTGTTTTTTTGACAAATACTTAAAAAAAGAATACATCCAAATAAAATTGAAAACCAAACATAGATCATGCAGGTTCCATGTGGCTGCATCCGGTATTGAAGATAGGATAAGCCAGAATGGTGAAGAATGGATAATTCCTGATTCCCCTGTCAGCTTGGCAAACTGAAGATAGACACAAAATGCTGGAGTAACTCAGCGGACAGACATCATCTCTGGAGAGAAGGAATGGGTGACGTTTCGGGTCGAGACCCTTCTTCAGTCTGAAGCCAATCAGTTTATCTGCAGTTACATCCCGCAGAGCTTGGCAAACAGGATGGATCACAACATGGTAAACAATGAAATCAAAGTGAAAAGTAAAAACTGTTTGCAGAGTGTGCTGTGACCAATGACGGAGGGTCTGTAATCCATAGGACAAAGAAAGTAAAAGTGCCAGAGATGAGAGTGTGATGAGATGGAAAGGAGTCTATATATTGGGCTTCACCTTTTAGTAATACTCTGAACTGTATTTTCCTTTTCATATTGAACCAGATCCTTCAAATCACAATGTTAATGCAAAAGCATTAAGGTGGTTTAGAGATCAGAGCAACATGCAACATGAGATTAGAGATTACAGCAACATGCAACATGAGATTAGAGATTACAGCAACATGCAACATGAGATTAGAGATTACAGCAACATGCAACATGAGATTAGAGATTACAGCAACATGCCCTTCGGCCCATCGACCATAGTTCATCTTGTAACTAGTTCTATGTTACCCTAGTTTCCCACTCCCTAAATATTATAGGCAATTTACAGAGGCCAAGTAACCTATAAACCCACAGGTCTTTGGGATATGGGAGGAAACCGGAGCACCCAGAGGAAACCCACATTGGTCACAGGGAGAACATGCAAACACCACACAGACGGAACCTAAGGCCAGGATCGAACCCGGGTACCTGGTGCCATGAGGCAGTAGCTCTATCAGCTGTGCCGCACAGTGTGCTTGGCCGCCACAAAGGTGCATTAAAATAAGACTTGCACTGCACCTGATGGAACCTTTGGTGCAGATGGCAAAAGATTAGCCATCCACCAGTGGCAATAGGATGTTAGAACATTAGCAGCCTGGCCTCAGCAGAACACACATTGGAATTGGTGGATGTTCCGTGGGAGGGAGTTGAAGTGGGCGTTGGGCTCATAGGTTCACACAACGCCAGATTGAAATCCTGGTGCCACGGTAGCAGCATGAAGAGGTCGATGGGGCATGTGTGCAGGATCCCAACCAGGGGCATTATTTGAAGATCATGGCTGGTGTCACCCAGAGTAAATTTGTCCAGGAGTGAGACTCCCTGCTGCTAAGAATTACACAGTGTTTTAAAATAGTTTTAAAAAATCCTCATGCTGACATTTATTCACGTGTTCACATTCACAGACCTTATTTCATTGAAATGATGACTCTATCCTTGTCTCCCAAACACCCACTGTGTCCTACTGCACCTTCCACGTTCATATCATCATTGACATTCTGCACACCCCACACCTCATGCTCCACACAATGGACCAGCAAGCAAAGGGACTGTAATGTAATAGTTATTCCATGTCCTTCATCGTGCAGGCAAAGATAGTGAGAACAGTAGTATCATCATTGGTGATCACATGAAGTCGATTATGATTGTCCACCCAATGTGTCATGTCTGTGTTATGTCCCTCCAGGTAGATGCCTGTGCGTGATTTCTTTTGACGTGGGGAGACTGGTGCACAAACATCCACCACGCTGTCCGTTATTGAAATGGATCCGGGTTCAACATATCTAGACTCCACAATGGTTGGGAGTCTCTCACTGCTGCAGCCTTCTTCTGCCTTCTTTGCCATTGAGATGCTTCAAATACTGGTCACACACCATTCTCAGCCTGTTTCAACTGTGAGTCTTCTTCTAGCATTTTGCTTTGTCAGGAAACTCCTCTGTGACCTGCCCGCCAAGGGCAACCCTGCCAGAAGCAGCTTCAGATGGAGATTAGGCCTCACATCTTCGGCACACACAAGGTTCCCCGCTATGGCAAGATGGACACATGCGCGGAAAAATAGGAGACTAGGAAGGAGACCATCCATACAATAGAGGAGACCATCCTGCAATTAATGGGCAGAGGGGCCACTGAACCCCAAACCACCCTAAAAGTAAACTCCAGAACACGTACCATTGATGTAATAGCCAACTTCCATCTGCTGGTTTATCAGTATCTCCCCAACAACTGTGCACTGGCAGTATTGCAGTGGAGAAAGCAAGACATTGGGACAAATGAACAGAGGAACTGATCAGATTGGAAGGATTGTAAAATTACCAGAGCACGACTGAGAATGTGGTTTAAATTGAGTAGATGGGTACAATACTGAATCAGGTTCGAGGTAGTGAAATAAAATGGGAACATTACACTCAAGGAGAATTTGGCCCCTTCATCACACCAGTATAAGTGTAATCCTCTTTTATATGAACTAATCATTTGAGCAAATCTATAAATGTATCTATAAATTGATGCACCCACTTTGCTTGTTTCTTGATTATTCAGAGATGCAAACATGAATATTAATTTGGGACCAGTTAAATGCAAATTAACAAACAATCTGCTGAAGAAGCTCAATGGGCTGAGTAGCATCTATAGATGGAGAATAATTGGCGATGTTTCTGGTTGAGATCTGACATCAGTTTGATGTAGGGTCTTAATCTGAAATGTTGACCATTCATTTCCACTTACAAATGTTGCTCAACCCACAAAGTTTCTTCAGCAGATCATTTGTTGCTCTACAATTCCTTGTAACTGCAGATACAAGTTAAGACAGAAGATAGACAAAATGCCAGAGATGCTGTCTGACCCGCTGAGTTACTCCAACTTTTTGTGTCTACCTTTGGTTTAACCCAGCATCTGCAGTTCTTTCTTTTACAAGTTAAGACACTTATATTTACATGTACAGGCACCTCGCGTTTTACGCGGGTTTGATTTGTATGATTATGAAATAATACGCTTGTTCCATTAATACCAAAACTTTATTTACGTGCTGGTGCTTTTTGAATTACAAGCTCAAATTTACCGTCACCAATGTACTTGTCTATATGTTTCATCTGCGCATTTTTGAATTATGCACTGCTTTTGTAGCACGTATCCCCCTAGTAAAAAGACATGTGCCTGTACAGTTTAGAGTTAATACACAAAGTAAATATGTAAAGTCTGTGCATGATATAATTGTTAAATATATATTTACCATTTCCTACTTTCAACGTTAGTTCAGAAAATGTCTAGCAGTGCAAGCTTTATATTATTCATGATCTTTTATACAATATATTTTCAATTAGCTTAATAGCATCTCTAACAATGATTACTCTGGGGACTTTTATCTCATTAGCTTCTATAAATACAAAAGAATGCAATATTGGTTAAGCTTAGTTCAGCAGATTCAGCAGAAGCTGTGAAAGGAAATTCCTGTTATTAATTATTTAAAAATGTGCACGTTCGAGGTATAATTTCAAACTGAAACTGTGACTTCTAATTTGGTCAGCTTTTCCATTAGACAGCAACTTTCATGTAACGGAAAATGCTAATAGTTATTCACAATGCAGAAATTGCTGTTGCGCATGTGATTGTCCGAATTTTCAGGCAAGCCCCATCAACCTTTTGCAATTTATTTCTGTACACATCTTTTTTTCAAATGTTGTATGTTTATAGGTATTTTGAAACATTACACTGCAGCTCTGGTAACGTTCTGATCTTGAGTGTTTTTCATTCCTCTTTAATATTTGTTATTTATTAAATTGCCTACCTCACTTACAGGGTAGCAATATGAACATTGAACCAATCATGGAGCAACATTAAGATGTCAAATCATTATGGTTGAGGTACAGAAAAATGGGGCCACATACAATAAGCAAGCATTTTATCCTTTGTAATACTTTCTTGCTATTGTATGTGTATATTGCTGATGTTCCCTCTGCCCCTTTGTTCTAGCATGAGACCATAATCATAAGCTCATTTACCATCAAACCAAGTGTTCCACAGTCCTAATATATTTGGGGAATCTTAATGTTAGATGCAGTAAAGGATTCTCATTATAGAGTGTGGTTTTGCATCCTCCACTGCCTGTTCACAGATGGAGGAGTGTATCTGCAGTCGTCCTCAGAAAAACACCCAACATTTAAGGCATAAAAATAAACATAACTGTCCTCTTTTATCATTTCTTCACATTTTTTTTCTTGAACATTCATCCATCTTGCCCCTTCATTCTTTCATATCACCATTTGTCTCCACTAATCATAGAAACATAGAAAATAGGTGCAGGAGTAGGCCATTCGGTCCTTCCAGCCAGCACCGCCATTCAATATGATCATGGCTGATCATCCAGAATCAGTACCCCGTTCCTGCTTTATCCCCATATCCCTTGATTCTGTTAGCCCTGAGAGCTATATCCAACTCTCTTGTGAATACATCCAGTGAATTGACCTCCACTGCCTTCTGTGGCAGAGAATTCCACAGATTCACAACTCTCTGGCTGAAACCGTTTTTCCTCCTCTCAGTCCTAAATGGTCTACCTCTTATTCTTAAACTGTGACTGTGTAGTCCCCCACCTCTCCACCCATCTCTCAACCAACTCTATACTACATATCCTTGTACGTGTATTTAAGCTGGCTGTACCACTCCAATCCTTTCACCCTCCTTTGTCTGAGAACAATAATCTTCAATGCTTCTCAGTACATCTCATTGGAATATTGGGAAGAAAGTATGAAGATATGGAAGGAAGCCGAGTGAGGTATATTAGAAAGAAAGCAAGGGGCAGAGAGATAGCAGAAGCATACCCAAACAAAGACAGGCCATATCAAAGGCAAGACTGGTCAGGCTGCAGTTTAGTGGCCTAGTGTTAGTTAGGAAAGATAACGCAATATTTCCAAGATGGTGACAGACCTCCTTGCTCAATAGTAATGTGGTAACGAGAAGATAAGCCCAAACTAACAAGGTGCTCCAATGCAATTAAAACAGACAATCAGAGAAATCAGTGAAAATTAATGTAAAATATGCCTGCAGGTATATATCCAAGGAAGATAAACTAAATATAAAATCTAAATATAGTGTACCTGTGGTGCCACCTAGAGGATCAGATGGTAGACTATGAGGGTGTAACAGTGGCACCTACTGTTGGGAGGACTGGAAGTGTCATGGCATTTATGCTCTGTGGGAAGGAACAGCAGATGCTGTTTGAACCGAAGATAGGCACAAAAAGCTGGAGTAACTCAGCAGGACAGGCAGCATCTCTGGAGAGAAGGAATGGGTGACGTTTCAGGTTGAGACCCTACTTCAGCCTGAACAGGGTCTTGACCTGAAATGTCACCCATTCCTCCTCTCCAGAGAAGCTGCCTGTCCTGCTGAGTTGCTCCAGCTTTTTATGGCGTTTATACTTCTCAGTGTAAATTCTAGTCACCATGAACATAGGATGACATACAAGTATGATGGAAATTGCAACATGGTTTTCTAATAAACATTGGAATTGTATGTTAATGTTTAATACAATTCACTTTACTTCTACAGAAGAGTTAACTTTGTCAATACTTATTCCAGCTAACATCATAGATGTAAATTATTGATCATTATTGTTCAGTTTGTTGGAGTCTACTGTGGACAATCTGAATGTTTTGGTTCCTGCATTAAAGTTGTGACCAACTTTACTGGTTGTGAAACTCTGGATGACTCAAGCCCATTGAAGGCACTACATGAATGCCCCCTTTTCTTTCCTTTTTGAGCATTTCAGTGATGCCTGAAACCATTGTAAAGTAGGAGAAAAATGACCTTATACACATTCCTTCCATTACAATTCACGCAGAGTGAAACGATTAAAAGATATCACCCATCCCTTATCCTCTCTCATTGGACTTTGAGATCACGTATCTTACGCTTCAAACTTTACTTGCAATAATGAAAAAGCGTTAAACAAACAATATTGAGATCGGTAATTCTCTGAACTGAGAGATTATATTAATTGAACAGGGTGAGAGCCCTCCTGTCTGAAAGGTAGATGACTATGATGTGAGCTAATATTTCATTTCGTACCCCAATGGGATTAGAAAGTAAAAGCACAGAGATCTTACCATTTACAGGACACACTAAACCAAAGCTAAACCGTAAATTTGAATAAGTCGCTAATAAATCTAATGGAGAATTCTGGGAAATCTCTTTCACCCAGAGAGTGTAGTTTGATATAACAGTTATACTAGGAACAGTGGAAGGGAGCAGCATGGATGTAGATAAGTAAATGAACACATGAGAAAAGAAGTAATAGATTATGTTGAGAGCGTCATGTTGCAGCGTTATGTTGAATGCGTTGATAAATGTTTTATGACTTGGCAGATCAATTTCCCTCCTGGGATAAATAAAGTTCAATTGTATCATATTATATCGTATCGTAGATGAAACGGGATGGAGGCTCATGTGCAGAATGCGCCTTTTTCTGTGATGTGAGTTTTTTCATATCACTGGCAAATTTTTCATGATATTCCATGTAGCAAGTCCAATGCATATTTTAATTTTTTCTTTTAATTTTGTCAAAGTATTAATTCTGTCTATTTCTGCAGACGCAACGGTTCTGACATTCTAGTGCCAGAGTGGTATTACTGTGATATTACGGTGAGGTGTGCAGAATCCAGATCGGACACGTTTGAATCCATTTTGATTTGCTTTAAGAGGTTGCATGACGTCCTTGTCTATAAAACACATTATCCTCATTTCATTCTAATTGTTACCCGATACATTGACAGTCACTGGCATACAACGCTGAGTGGAAGCTGTGTTTCCAAATTAACAAATGGTGCGTTAATAATTTTATCTTCTCACTATGATCATGTGCCAACAGAAATGATTTCCCTCCGATTAGTTATATCACATAAAGACAAGGTTTCCAAGTGTTGCTGGTGGTGGTCGGTAAGATATATCTGATGATACTTAGTCAAAGAAGGATTAACATATCTTTAAGACATCCAAAAGAAGAAATAAAAAATAAAAAAATAAATTGTTTTTTCAAACATTGCTGGTCTTAATCTGTTTCTGACGTTGAATTGACGAGAGAAGCACAATCCATTCCTTTCTCAAGCATTTTTGTAAAAAATGTTCTCAGATCCCAATTATATCAATAGGACTTCAAATACATATATTAAAATAAAGACTGCAAAGATTTTGGGTGACTCCTTTAGCTCTACCTGTTCCAACTAATGGAATGAGTGAAAATAGAATTGTTCTTATACAATTGCTTATTTTGAAACAGAGCTAACTGTAAATAAACTGATTTTACAGGGGAAAAAATGCTCACAAGGAATGTTGTGTTTAATAAATATTTAAATGAAGAATGTTAAAACTACCAGCACTGAGGCGATGGTTCTCAATGAACAAGAAATGGCCGGTTTGTTGACTATATCCAGCACGTTTCCTTCCCCTGACTCTCAGTCTGAAGAAGGGTTACAACTCGAAATATCACACATTCCTTTTCTCCAGAAATGCTGCCTGACCTGTTGAGTTACTCCAGCTTTTTGTGTCCATCTTCAGTTTAAACCAGAATCTGCAGTTTCTTCCGACAACACTATTCTTATATGTGGATTTACAGTTCAATTTTCAGCTATCTGGCAGTTTATTTTATAAATTAGTAAGTCAGCACATTTGCCCTCTTCTATTCTTTCCTATTCACAGATAAGGCTGCATTCATTGTTTATCCCTAATTGTTCTTGAGAAAGTGGATGCAGCAGATTTTTTAAACCTTAGCAGTCCTAGTGGCGGTATCCACACAAAGTTCTTGGACGGGTAGTTCTAATATTTAAACCCAGTGACAATTAATGAACTGCGATTTATTTCCATGTCAAAATAGTGAGCAGCTATTAGTGGGCAGCGGCAGATTTGCAGCCTAATGCCCCTGTTCCACTTAGGAAACCTGAACGGAAACCTCTGGAGACTTTGCGCCCCACCCAAGGTTTCCGTGCAGTTCCTGGAGGTTCCCGGTGGTTTTTATCAGTCTCCCTACCTGCTTCCACTACCTGCAACCTCCGGCATCCACCTGCAACCTCCAAGAACCGCACGGAAACCTTGGGTGGGGCGCAAAGTCTCCAGAGGTTTCCGTTCAGGTTTCCTAAGTGGGACAGGGACATTACAATGCTTGCAGAGCCAGAGACCCGGGTTCAATCTCGACTACGGAGTTTGTACGTTCTCTCTGTGACTGCGTGAGTTTTCTCCGAGATCTTCAGTTTCCTCCCACACTCCAAAGACGTATAGGTTTGTCGGTTATTTGGCTTGGGTTTGTATACTTCGTATGTGAAAATTGTCCCTAGTGTGTGTAGGCTTGTGTTAATGTGTGGGGATCGCTGCTCGGTGAGGATGGTGGGCTGAAGAAACTGTTTCCGCTTTGAATCTCTATACTAAACTAACAACTGGGCAGGTAACATGCAGGTGATGATGATCCCGCATGCCTGTTGCCCTTATCCTTCTTGGTAACAGATGTCTTGTGTTTCGGACATGATTTTGAGAAGCCTATGCAAGTAACTTTCATAAACGGTTTTATAAATGGTGCACACTGTTGACACAAAGTGCTTGTGGTGGAAGGAGTAAACATTTGGGGTTGATGGATGGAGTGCTACTCAACAGGTTGCTTAGTCCTGAGTAGTGTTGAATTTCCACAGTATTGCTGGAGCAGAACTCTGTATTCCATCACTCTCCTGACATGCGTTGTTGATGGAGCACATTCTTTGGGATTTAAGGAGCTGCGTCTTTAGCTGCAGGATAGCCAGATTTCCATCTACTCTTATAGACAATATATCTATGCAGTTGGTTCATTTTTTGTTTATTAGTAAACTCCAGTATGTTGACAGTGGAGCATTCGGTCATGGTAAATGCTATTGAATGCCAGGTGCAAGTGATTCAATGGTTCAATGGTTTCTTTATTATCGTGTGTACCAAGGTACAGTGAAATATCTTTTTTGCATTCAGATCAGCAAGACTATCTCCATACATAAGCATCATCTCACGGTTAGTACAGAATGTCTTTAATAGAACAGCCCACCGAGTCCATATGCGAGAAGTACCATTATGGTACCAATTCACAGTCCAGGCTGCAGCTGGCCACCAAGGCCCATCACCACCATTCCGGTCGTCCCATGAACCGTCGTCCCTCTCCTTGCATGCCCCTCTTCAGCCCCTTGTTCCCCAGGGATGCCTCCCGCAGCCAATCCTGAGGTCGCAAGAAGTAAGACCTTCCAGTTCTTGTTACTGGCTCAGCATTTGCCGCCATCATCAACTCCCTCCACCTCTTCTCTGATTCGTGGTCTTCAGAGGCGAGCGGGGGGCCGGGCTCGTCTGACTTTTCGTCCGCGGCAGGCGAGCCACCTGTGCTGTTTGGGGCCGCGGCTCTCCTGGTAGAAACACTTCCGGCCGAGCCCATGTGAACTACACATGCCAGTTCCCACATATCAATCCAAGCATGAATGGTATCCATTCTTGCAATATGCCAGCACAGCCTCTTATATCCTCTCAGAAGATGCAAATAGAATAGATTTTCAATGACTCTGGGCACGTGAAAATATCTCTCTACTCCTGACTCGACCATGAAGTAAAATGAATATGGTTCGACCAACCATACTGAAGTGATGGTATGGAACTGGAATCTCCAGCAACCACAGCTATTTTGCTTTTACAAGGCATGCCTTCAACCATTTATCCCATTTGTGTCCAACGATTTCAGTTTTATCAAAGCTCCTTTATGTCACCCTCATCGTGACTTTATAACGAGGACATGCATGCAACTTCCCAGATGAAACCCAACCCAAATTGAGTATTAGTCAGTCGGTTATTTCTGGGTAAGTGCAAGTTGATTACACATTTGATGATGCTGTGTGCCATTTTGATAATGATTGCATGTTATAATTGGATGATAATTAGCAAGAGATCGGATTTGTCCCTCTTTTAGTGCACCAGGCATGTCTGGTGAACATCCGACAATGCATGGTTTGTGTCAGCTTTGTCACTTTCGTGTCATAATTTACCTGATGTTCCTAATATTTCTAATGTGATAATGCCTTCCTCATCCACAGGACACAACAAAAACACTCTGCATTAAGTATTTTTCTATCAAACATTTCTGAACAATTATGTCGACTTGGCCACAGATATGGCTATTTAGGATTCTCCAGCCACCTGTTTAAATGTGAAAAAGTTTTAATGCAATAAGTTCCAAATTGACACATTCTTGAGGTGAAAAATCCCCGCTAATCCTTCTACAAATTAATTTAAATCTCCATTCACTCATGATGTTGTTCTCTGCCGAGAAAAAAAAAACAGGTTCTTCCTGTTCATCATATCTATACTTCTCAGAATTTTATGCACCTCAGTTAAACCACCCCCACCCCTTACCATCTCCCTTGTTCAAAGTAAACAACCCTAGTTTAGTCAGTTCTCGTTAACTCTAATTCTTAAACTCTGGCAGCTTCCATGTAAGTTTCCTTTGCATTCTCTCTCCTACTATCACATCCTTCCTGCAATGTGGTGACTAGAACTGTACATAATACTGAAGCTGTGGCTTAACCGCTGTTTGATACTGCTGCAATATGACCTCCCTGCTCTCATATTATATGCTTTAGGTTGTAAAAAATCCCGTGAGTTTTTAAACACTTTATCTACTGGTCCTTCTACCTGCAGCGACTGTACACACTTGTGCTCCAAGATCCCTCTCTCCCACTATACTATTTTTTAACATTCATCATGTATTTCTTAGCTTAAATGTTGTTGCTGTTGCTATCGTAACATAGGAAATGTGGTTGTGATTTCAAGCATAACTAGTCTTCACAAACAGAAATGTGATCAGGAAGAGATAATATGCTTTGGGAGTTGGCTGGTAAATAAATGTTCTTCAAAAAGGCAGAGATAACTCTCCTGGTATTCTCCAAAAGAGACAGTGACCTTTTACATTTGAAAAGGTCAACACATTTGATTGCGTTATCTAGACCTGGAAGTCAAATATCAGTAACAGGCAAAATAATAACACACAGAGACACAAGAAACTGCAGATGCTGAAATCTTGAGAAAAAAAACCCAAATTGCTGGAGCTACTCAGCGGGTCAGGCAGCATCGGTAGAGAAAACAGACAAATTATTTTTCGGGTCGGGATCTTTCTTCAGATTGATGGAGTAAGGAGGAATGTTAAAAAATGGTGTGGTGACACAGAGGGATCTAGGAGGACATGTGTCCTGCAGCTAGGGGTTAAGCAGATAAAGTGTTTAAAAACTCACATGGGGTACTTTACAACTTAAGTAAAAGTATATAAGAGCAGTGACG